>NC_042534.1:15981807-16259307 GCF_900963305.1 Echeneis naucrates
TGAATAAATCCACTTCTGAGTCCCCATCTTTCAAGAGCACAGACAGACTCCCCAAGCAGCATAGATAGCAGTATTGAGATGAATCACCAGGAAAACTATGGATCAATGAAATGTTGAACACACACACTGACAAGCATGTACGCACTCAAACATATGCAGTGCTTTAATTCTTTGCTGTAGATGATTTGAGTTATGTGATTTCACGCCGTCTCCTGCCTTGACTTACTTCCTATCTCCTGTTTCTTCTTCTTGTGTTTCAGTATGATCTACTCCTTGGTTACCTCATAACAACTGATTTATCAGCAACTGCAGAGAAATAGAAAAGCCTCTGGATACACTGGCTGTCGTGTCAGTCTAGAATTGAACCCACAGGAAATTTAAAAGTAAAGAAGATAAGAAAAACAACTTGTTTATGCTGAAATGCCAAACGCTGAACATATCTGAAGCTTCTTTTCTGCTTTGCCACCCAAAGAGGAAAAGGGACACAATTTATGCTCGACTGTATATAATAACTGAAGACTGAATCTGCTGTTTACAGTTTGATTGGTCATAGCGAGACCCAAATTAATCACTGCCTGGCCAACGTTTGTATCACGCACACACGCACACACACACACGAATGCACACACACCCTCTGGAGTGATGCCGTACCCAGTGTACAGTAGCAGTACCGGAGGCCCAGAGGAGAGAGGCGGCGAGCACTGTAGCGTTTACACAGTTTGTCTCAGGCACAGCATGGTGAAGCACTGTCCAGCCCAGCACCACTCGCCGGCCCTCAGTCAGTCCTGTCTCACCAACTGTAGCTTCAGCGGTGAGTCAGAAACGAGGGATAGATGGACGAGTGGACGGACAGAACACACTGTACAGAAAAGATAAAACAAGCTCTGGAAAAAGCACCAGGGAGGAGGATTCTCTTTATTTTCCCCACAGACAGCACATACCTCCATGGCCTGTGGGTTTTTCTTTCTAACAGTATGTCAATGGCTTTTGTGACGTGTGCATTTTGGTGTATTCTTTAACAAAAGGCATTTCTAATTGAGCTACGGCAAAGGTATTCTATCCAGCAAATGCCTCCTTAGTGTTGTTCTAGTGTTGTACTACTGTGGGAAATTTTTCTAAAACTCAAACTAAAATTAAAAAAAATAAATGAAAAAAAAAAAATCACAGAAACCTATTGAAGCTTTTATAGTAGAGGAGCACACATTCTTTGCACAAATAGTCTTTGATCTTGCACAATATTCGCAATATTTGGCTATATATTAGAAATTATATATGCTAGTCTATCCACACAGGTGAAGGTCTTCCAAGTGTAAAGAACTATTCAGCCCTGTTTGAAGATGGGGAGACAATGTGAATCTTTTCTAGCTCTATTTACACCACGGACCAAAACGTTGTCTTTTCGGTATTTCAATTGGTTTATCTATGTCCATTTGCGAGATATTGATGGCTTGCTTCCATGCTTTATCTTAAAGAAAAATATTATTTTCCCATGTGGTAAGACATGAGCAGAAGATAGGAAAGGTGCCTCGCATCAATCTTATCTTTCTCCATGATTTGAACAAAAGCAACTGTAGCAGACGATGCAAATAATGTTTGAGAAACTGAGAATTTTTGAAGATACGATGGCGAGTGGACGAAACGAAGCCTCCCTTTCTCATACAGGTGGTGAGTCACATCCGACCCCGCAGCCGCAATGAATTCAGCTCCTTGCTTGTTGCAGGTGCCAAACCTCCACCTTCCAAGTGTAGCAGTTTTCTAACTGCAGGGCCACCAGATCACCTTCATCCTAACTGAAAGAACGCATTTTGTGTCAGCTGAAACTCAAGGAGCAAAGAGGGAATGCCCAGTTCTTGTTGTTTTCTCTTATGTCAAGCATTTTCTATCTTTACTGTGTATGTGACCAACTGAGTTAAATTTAGATATTGTTTATGAAATAAAAGTATTTTAAAACCAGTGACTTTGTGGCTGTTCATTTTTCAGCTCCTTGGAATAATTTGAAAGTGGTGCAGAGTACAGTTGGAACTATCTTGGAGTGGATTGTAACTAATCATCCACACAGACAGTTCTTAGTTCATTTAAAAAGGATCTATTTTTATTATTCCCATACCTTTTGCAATCTGCACAACTACCTACTACCATTATTACTATCTTTGGCTTTTGCAGTTCATTTACACCTTCCCCCCTTGTTGCAATTCATATTGGTAGGTGTGATCACTTTAATAAATCATCACTAGTCTGGTCTGAAATTAACTTGAGCTGCTTTAGGCAGGACCAATGAGCACAACCACAGGAGCGTGATGTAAAAAGTTTTTATTCAAGAAGTTGCACCAACTGAGCAAAAATCCACAAGAAGTTTCTCAATGTTTTGAATCGTGAACTGTCCCTGCCAGGATATGAACCGCATCCTCTAGAGTGACAGACAGTGATGCTGCTACTCAGGTACAGAGAAGGACAGCTGAAGTGGCAGGAGGGACAGAGTTGCAAAAAATAAAGGCATCAGGCAATTCCTCCCAAGAGAGCCAGAGCGACCGGAACCAGGAGACACACAGGCAGAACTCACAGTCAGGGGCAGAAGGTTGGTCAGATTCCCAGGTGAGGATGATGAGGAGACATGGTCAGGTTGCCAGGGCAGCATCGATACAGAACAAACTGAGTGCTGAAGAACAGTGCATGATTATGCAACAATCTGGGAGTCTCTGTGAGCGATCTGGGCTGTTAAACTGGCTGGCTGACGAGTGGAGAGGAGCTTCAGCTGGGGAGACCAGGTGCAGGGGATTGTGACTGATGAGGTGAGGAGGCAGGTGGCGCGTGAGTGTGGGCTGAGTGTAACAGAACTCCATTCCAGCAGAGCAGACAGTATGTAACAGATTGTGACCATAGCTGTGACCAGGTAGCAGGTCAAGCTCTTGATAACTCTTTAAACTTCCTCAACTAATTAGTGCATAAGATCACAGTTTGTCTTGTCTTGACAATAGCTATCTAGGTTACTGCCTCAATGCTGTCTTCCTTTTTTAAAATATGTTGTTAATTTTGTTTGTTTCTTGTTG
The DNA here is from genome assembly GCF_900963305.1 of Echeneis naucrates. Lineage (NCBI taxonomy): Eukaryota > Metazoa > Chordata > Actinopteri > Carangiformes > Echeneidae > Echeneis > Echeneis naucrates. The sequence continues at coordinate 15,984,855 of NC_042534.1, forward strand.
ATAATGAGCTCTCACTTTAAGCTGTAACTCCGACCGTAATGTCTGACATGGCTCATCTGGTTTTTAACTAGCAGTACCTTGTCCATGTTTGTCAGATCCTGCGTGAGATGGAAGAAACAAAAACATGATGCAAGGGGCGCACCAGTTAACAAGCATCATGTTCCTGGCAACTGGCATACCCCTGGGAAAGAACTGTTAATGGGCTCAGTGCTCAGAATGTCCCGGCCATACTCATAAAATCACGGGGAAACACAATGACCTATCACAAAACCTGGCGACAAAACAGAGACCACAACCACAAAGGACAAAAGACATTAGGTAGGTACGTGCTATGGCTGCTGAGCGGATAGAGGCACAGTTCATCTCTGTCAGGGACCATTTTGCCACGATGAGGGCAATACATCTTCATATTTTTGATTCCCCCAGCCTTGCCTCTCAGCTGTTTTCCTTTGCTTGGCACCGAATGGAGAAAAATGGCCCCTTGTCCTTGCAGCTAAACCTTTAGTTACAGTTGGGAATTCTCCACCTTATTTCCACTTCAACACTCACTGCCTGTAGTGGGCCGACCAGTGACTGCACGTGCAACTTGATGTCATTTGTTATCGCTGTGAAATATATGGATGCCCCAAGCAACCTGACAGTACAGGAAGGAAAGTTGTTTCATCATATATTCATCAACCTTGCTACAGCTATATTCATGGAAAGTAGCACACAGTGCATCCATGATACCGTGGTCACTCCCCTCTCCCAGACATTCAGAGTTTTCACCATTGTCCTCATCAGCATCTTCATCACCTTCCTCGCTCTGTCACATAAGTTATGCAACACAGAGCAAGCAGTATATATGGCTGACAAGTATTATGTGTGTCTCATTTTGTGTAAGGGGGCATCTCTATGGCCCCTTTGAGGCATCCGCAGCTCCTTTTTACAGTCATCCATGATTGACTCAGCTGCTGATTAAAGTTGAGCTGTGCAGATATGACCCCTCTGGACTGAAAACTGCTTGAACAGCTAGGGATGTAATGAATGGACTGAGTCGCCCAGGATGACCACTGGCACTTCTATCCCCTCAAATATCTCTGTCTCAGTAAGAGACTATTGTCCTGACCTTTAAAACAGAGAGGTGAAAGCGCAGGTAGACAGTAAATATTAACTTTGCTGAGTTGTCCGCCTTCTAAAATGACCTAATTGGCTGGTGTCTTTATTTTCATGGCACAAAAACCTTAAAGGAATTTACACCTGTCATGAAAATTCAGCGTTATTGTGCTAAAATCAGCTCCAAGGGCTGTTTTGATGCAGTTTCATGATGACAGTTATTGCTGTAACTCCTTGCTGGGGGAACATGTAGACAAACCACTGCCAAACTTGAAAAAGTAGATTTTTCTTTCATATGGTGACGCTGCTTCACAAACTAACATAAATGGGGAGGGGCCTGTTATTTATCTATACGCCGCCCCACCTTCAGCTGAAATAAGCACAATTCACTTGTTTCATTGCGCATGATAAACAGAGATTAATTTTGTAATATTATATAAATTGGGAGACAAATAAAATAGCTTGAGTTACTACAGTTTTTATTAAAGGCCTCTGACTGTGAAAAAGTAGTTTTAGTACTGACAGTCTGTGTGTGTGTGCAGATGAGTTGGTGTGTGTCTGAGATGTGGCAGACAGGCGGTGACAGATTTTTGGCAGCCTTTTCTTTCCAGTATGCACCTGGGTGCTGTCCACATCATTGCCTCATAGTTCATCATAATTACACCGTGCACATACACAGCTGACCTTTTGACCCTTCATTGTTTGCGTATGTGTGTGTATGAGGGCGCAGGCTGGCAGTGATGTGTCTGTATAAACTGCTGTATCTCCTTCTGTACCTCCCTCTGTTTCTGTTCTCTTCCCCAAATCCTTGCCGGCATCTAGCACCCCTGTTAGAGCTGGAAAATGACACTGAGCTCTTGTCCTGCAGCTCTGGTATGCTGTGCTCATCCATCTAGAAACTGAGCTTTGTCTGCAAAATTCTGTTTCTTCAATTTTTCACAGCAAGGCAGCCCATTTTAATCTCTCTCTGTATTGGACTGAAGCTCACTGATGCATGTTCTTACTTTGTCTGTGTGAAAGCCCAGAAGTATAGGCTCTGTAGCTCATGCCGAGTTCAAACACACAGTTTCCGAAACTGTGAATATAGGACAGCAAGTCAACTTTTGTTGAGTGGATCGACATGGGACACAGTGGAGCTACTGCTTTTCTAGGTCGCTGGTTTGCTTCGATGAAACAAACCTTTCTCCAGTCATCCATGATCACAGAGTGGCCACAGTCTGCGGGTTTTAAGTCCAATCAAACTTTTGGCCTTTCTCTGTGGCGATCAAAAAAGGTGAACAAATCAGTGGAGGGACTATTGGTGGAATTAAAATAAACCACACCCTGTACAGACCCAGCAAGCTATCTTCTCCTTAAGCCGGGAATATTATTAGAAACCAGTCTGATGTTGCTGTATTTTATTTGTATTTAACTTTAGAAAGAGGGAAAGGAACAAACTTCTGAAACTGAATTCAGTGATTTATCTCACCCTGTCACTTCACAGCAAAAAGGTTCTTGGTTTGAATAGCTGTTTGTTGATTTTGTGAATTCCTCTAGGTCCATTTGGTTCACTTTATCGAAGATAAACCAAAGAATCATTGATAGTATCGAGTACTAGCTTTTTAAGCTCGATCCGAAATGTCTCTTGACAATTCTTTAGTCTGAACTTGTACCAAAACAACATTAGCACCAGTGTTTGTGACTTTGTCTTCAGAACCACTGAGTCAACTTTTTCTAGTTTTTCTTTGAGTCCTGCTCACTGACTCAGCCACTTTGTCCCCAAAATACCTCTCAACTCTAATGCCGTCTGAACTCTCCCCAGGGAGCTGGAGTTTTGTTTTTCACCTTATCGTAATATATATATATCTGTCTCCAGTTGTTTTCATTTTCTACTTTTGCTTTAACTGCACATTCTTCAGCCTCTTTCATTGCCGCCCCCCCATTTCATCCTTTTATCCTCATGCACAGAGACAGAGAAGGAGAGAGATGCTAAGCATTATTGGACTTGGCATGTGCAATTGAGCTGCCCTGCAGAGCTGGATGGGCAGTCTGTCAGTGCCCCGTGTTCCTCAGATGGCCATCCTGTCAAGTGGCATTACTCACAACACTGCTCTCTTTCACCTGTGTGTACATTACGCACCTGTGTACATCAACACACTGTCCACTGACTGATTTGTCCATTTTGCAGATTTGCTTGTACAAAAGTTATACCATCTAAAGTTAACACATCCCTTCACCTTTTTTTTTATACCAACAAGAACAAGCAAACAGTGAGGGAAAGAAGAGGTGAGTTTATTTGTCCAGCTTTCACTTGCTGTTTCTCAACTTGGAAACCTTCAGTCCCCTGTTCCCACCAAATGTTTTATGTACAGCTTCTAAATGCAGCAGACTAAAAAAGTTGAAGATTTGATGCATCCAAACCTGACATCACAGTGGGTTCAAAAGTCCAGTCATTCTTCTTTGTGTGCTTTGCATTTTTGTCTGTTGCTTTTTGATTTCCCAGCCCCCTCGTTCTATCTCACAAGTGTCTTCCACAAGTTTCCTGCTTAAAATAAAGGTTAAGTAGAAATTGACCTCTCTGAGTCATGACAGTTTTAGTTCCAGTGTGTCAGACAGTAAATCAGCATACGCAGGATTCTGACTCATGTAGACCATAAAGCACCCCCCCCCCAAAAAAGAAAAAAACAAAACTGGCTAAAGAAAATAACAGTTCCACTGGTACACTTTACTTGCTCTCTAATAACATTATGTCTGTGTGATGAGTAATCATAAGGGTGGCTTTATGAGGAGAAGACAGCTCATAATAATGATGCTCATTTGCAGCATCATTGATCTACCTGTCACAACCAAAATGACGTAGAAACAACAGGATGAAAAATGATCACTGTTGCAGGTGTGAGCAGGTGTTTTTAATTACAATATGCAATCTCTGGACTCCAAAAAACAACACATAACACCCAGCCCACTCTTTGAAACTGAATCCAAATGATTCCCCCAGCGTTGGCACGAGAAGTCTTCTTCAGAAAACGTTTGAGCTCATTTGCTGCAGCTACATGCGGTAGGATGATCGTTTTACTGCAGACAGGCAGGACTGTAGGTGTGGCCCGTTAATGCGTGGCTGTGTCACTGGGGAATTAAGCAACCTTGAAACTCCTTGCTGGCTCATACGCAGGTGTGTAGACGTGAGTGACTGGCAGTGATGTGTTCCCAGAGTCCCCAGACACCAGCAGCAGTGGCCTCTCTTCATTTACGATCATTCATAATTAATGCAAGATAAAAGCTGATACTTTAAGCCTAATGAAGAGGTTAACATCTCAGCTGACAAAATGTTATTCTATCAGACTGACTCATCAATCTTCCCTCTATCTCCATTTTTTACAGATTCATAATCCAGACTATTTCAATGAGCACAGTTTAATGGTATATAAATTCTCTGATTTTATTAATATCTAACCACACAACCCACTCAGCATCACGGACATAAACATTTTATACCTGAATTATCTTGAATACATTTCAATGTATGAAACACATAATTCCATTTTAAGATGTTGTTAATTCAAACATGGAAAACAGCAATAGCAAAACTTTCAGATCATTCCATTAATGGTCAGGATTAGTGATGTGGTCTCACTAAGATTAATTCAAGAACCTCCAGTGACGTCACCCATTTGTTTGTGATCTGGTTTTGAAGACTCCAGCTTGTAATTTGTCTGCCATCACATTGTTTTTTTTTAAACCAGGTTCAGGAAATCAAGTTCAAAACACCTAAATGTTGGCTCCATTTTTCAGCTCTGGAGGTCATGCACATTTTTACTAAACCATATTTGGACTGTTCACCGTATGTGGGCATTAATAATAATCATGATATTTAAACAATAAAACATTGATATCATGTTTTATAGACCACGTGGTGTAAAGCTCTACTTAGAGAAGATGTGTGTCAATCTTGATTATGAAGGGTGATATTGCTATTCACCGGGGAGTGTCATTCCATCTCTGATGGTCGTTTCTCAACCTGGGTTGCTATGGTAACTACCCATGTGGAACGGGCAGCTGGACACTCATAGCAAAACTACAAATAAACCATTGCTTGCACTGGTGGGCCTCTGTCTGACCTGTGAGGAATGACCGGACAAAGGAAAAAGTCTTTCACAATTAGCACAAACAAGAGATCAATGACATTGTTAGTTCCCTGCAGGAGTATTCATACACACCAGATTTGTTGTTCATTTGTTATTCCCCATGAAAATCTCTACCAGTGCCTTTCAAAACATACCATTCAGAATCAGATAATCACAGATCACTGCCATGGCAGCAATCGTAAATTCCTGCTGAATTGTATAATTGTTCAAATTAAAAACAACAGCAACAGGGTCACACAGTCCTCAACATGTTAACCAAGTCCATCTGATGTTCCTGTTATTTTGCAGGCCTTTGTCGCTCTCTGATCTATGCTCCATTCAGATCATAACAACCTCACATTATTAGACCAGGGATCACTGTTAGCTTCTCTTATAGCTCCAGATGGAGCCATCTTTTCTTTGTCCTCTGTATTGACTGTTCCAGAGTTCATATGGACACAAGGAAAAAACACAGTTTTATTCAAGCATTAAGCTCGGTTGGGGACAGACATGTCATATTAATAGGTAAGAGCATGTGACAATAGCCAGGCTTATGGGGCCAATAGAGGCATCCCACATAGGTTTTGATTGCAATTGTGTGTTGCAACCATGAGAGATTCATGAATGTCAGCAACTTGAATCCATTACTGGCTGTTTCCTACTCTCCAACTTCTGACATCGTGACTCCACATGACTGTCTTTTTTTCCATTTTGCAAGATTGAAACCACAAGTCAGAGCCTATTTGCAAAGTTACCGCTGCTAAATGGGACAGCTAACACTTGTTCAATCCTGAAATTAAATCTGAGTGTCCACGCTGTTATGTCTTTCCTTCCTTTGTTTTGTTTTTGTTTTTCTTTTTTTTTCTTTTTTTTCCTTGTAGCAAACATCTATGTACCCCTTGAAAAATCGCTAATGGGGTGATGGGGGTTTGTGTGAGGACTCTTGTCGGGGAAAGAGCCCCTAATAGGGTCTCCCAAGGCAAAATGTAGTGGGAGTGGGGACAGCCCAACCCGGGGACACTTTAGTTCTACTTGTACATATAGTGACAGCTGCATGTCTGCTTTGAAGTGTTTTATTTCTCCTTAAAGGACTTTGTCCTGTGTTTTGGTGTAAGTGTGAATGTGGGTCCACTGTTATAAAAGAATGAAGTCAATATGATATTGGAGAGTAACGTACTGCAGTATGAAATTGAAACATCCCAGGTATTTCTTTTTATTGTTATACACTTACCGACCTTTTGAGAGAATAATATCAAGCTCCGTACAGCAAAATGAGGCCATCAGAAGGGAAAGGTTTATAGCTCCTTTCTTTGTAGCGTTGGGGAAGACTGCAAATGAACCGACGTATAAAGAGCTCTTGTAGCCTGTCCAAGAGTTCTGTTATACGCTGAAACAGACAAATATAAAATATCAGCGAGATTGAATAAGTAATAATGCAAGAAATTACAGTATAATCCACAATCCGGAGTGAGATAATTAATGCTAAATAAAACAGGGATTGTAGTCGCCCTCTGGCTCACATGGCTGAGGTTCAAATCATTGAGGTGTGCTTTCTATCACTCTCTCTGTCTTAAAAGGCTTTCTTTTTATAGATGGGTTTCTCGGAAGAATCCACCTTTAATGGCCCTCTCTCACTTTAACACACCAGCAAAGAAAGACTCTCGCAGCTTGGGCACTGAAAGAATGATGCACTGTTTAAATTTGGAGCCAAGTTATCATGAACGTAATGGGAAAGCCCAACATTTCCCAGCAGAACGTGATAAGAAGAAAAGCTGGTGGAGGCAGTGCGATGCTTTGGGCAATCTCTTCCACGTGTAAGAGATACACATACCCCAAACATCCATATGTCAAGAAAACCTGATCCATCTGACCTGACAACCTTCTTCCATTACTCCTGTATAGTTTCTGATGCTCGTATGTCCTTTGTAGGAGCTTTTAGCGGTGAACAGGGGTCAACATGGACACCCTGAGTGGTCTGTATTTGCACAGCCTCATACACAACAAAACTGGCTTTCTATTAGAACCAGCATGAACTTCTTCAGCAGGTTGAGCTCCAGTAGCTCTTCTGCTAGATCAGACCACGTGGTCCAGAGTCTCCTTCCTCGTACCACTCATTGGTAGGTCCTGCACTCAGACTGCAGACCTGGATCATCCCACAGAGCTGCAGTGTTGGAGCTGCTCCGACTCAGTCATCTGCACATCAGTTTGGCTCAGCTAAAGTTCCTCTTATCCTCACACATTTTTTCCTGCTTCAACATCAGCTTCAGGCCAAAAGTTCACCTGCTGCCTCATATGTCCTACCACCGGCAGGTGCCATGGGAACCACTAAGAACCACACGTTGTGTGGTTCAAGTGTTGAGTAAATTATGATTTCAGACAACTTAGTTTGCATAATTAGAGAGAATTATAAGGCTAAACCTTGTAAATTCATTAAGTATCTCGGCCTCTTTCAATGTGCTACATTGCATCATGAAACAAAAGAAGTTTATGAAAAAGACTCAACTTTTCATTCCACACTGTCAGAGTTGGAGGATCACAGGTCTAACTGAGAACAGTGACTGGAGAGTCCCTGGAGTTATGTCCCTGGAGGTGGAAATAAACAGAATTAAAGGGGAATGATGTAGCTGGCTTCAAGTGCAAAAATATTGTCCCAAACAAATGTTTACATCACCTGCAAATACACACAATATCCCAACATCAGAAAATATTTACCCTGTGGCCTTAATGAATGAATAACAAAGCAATATAATATAATAGGACTACTTATGCATTTAGACTTTAGACAGAGGGCTCCGTATAATGAAAAAAGATACACATTATAGTGATAATGAATGAATGAATGAAATGTATGGGAAGCCAGTGAAAAGATGACTGGATCACCGTGCCGTCTTGCAGGACCTCTTCTTTGTATAGCCCTCACTACTATTTGCAGAGTCTCAACATGACATGCTGAGAAAGGTGAAAATGGACCAGCAGTAATTTAATTTTGGTGATATAAAAGCGTGAATAATTTGCAGACTTTGGTTATGATTCAACAGAACTGAGTTTGCCAATCTTCCTTGTGTTGAAAATGAAATCAAACATACAGTAAAAATTATTCACTGATGCAGTAAATTATTCAACCCATATTCCTGCAGGGTGTTGAATATAAAAGGCCGTTCAAATGTTTTTTTCAGCATCTCGTGTGCACAGCACTGCAGGATGAGGGAGCTTTTTTTGCCTTGTGAATGATAGAAAATAATTTCCTTGTCTTATTGGAGGACTGCCAGTTTTTCCCAAAATTTGGGTCGGTATTCAGTAAGAACTCGACAATAGCAACTGCAGATTAATTTAATTTATTTTTGATTTATGTAACCTTGAAAATAATTACACATTCAACCAAGTCTTTGCAAACAATTGGTAGAACTTTGGATTGAACCCACCAGTCCTTGGAGAATTATTTTTTGGAAAGTGAGTTCAGTTTTTTATATTTGTGAGAATTATTCACTGTTCCTCTGCTGGGGGAAGAACAACATTTAAAGGACTAATTTACTGAGTGAAAATATTTAAACCTATATATTATACATTTCAAGACTTGAATAAAATATATACGTTGAATTGATTGTCTATGTTGACAATTAATCGCCTGTTTGTTCAACTGTTCATTCTGTTTTATGTAAATGCAAACTAAATTATAATTTTTAGCCAGACAAGTGAAATGTAAATATAAAGGGCAAATGACTCAGAAAGTACCATTCCTAATATGATAGCTGAGGGGAACCAAGGAAAGGAACATTTAGGAACATTTAGCTATATATACACATTTTCTGATAAAATTATGCCAATTCTCAGTGAACCTGCAAAAAAAAATTGTAAGATTTGTAACCCATTTGTAAGATAAATCTATACAAAAACAAATATAACCCTCCAGTTTATTTTCATCTCTCTGATCCGCTGCTTGTTCCATGTGGAGCACATCAGCCGCTCATCTGTTCATGCAGCATGAAGACACCACAGCTAATAAAAATGAAATCTGCAAAATATACACCACATACACACATAAATGTGCATATGCAGACAGTATAGACATACAGTCGCATGTAAGGTCTCAGGAGGAAATCTATAGTGGCAGAGTTTTATTTCCTTTGAGCTTTGCTTAGATAATCCATTTTTGATAGTGATAGGATATTTGTGAATATGTGTGTGTGTTTGTATGGACGTGTACATACAATTCACCCCTGACTATTGACTATGCAAGGACATGGGGGTTAAATAAGCCCTATGCAGATGTCTGTGTAATTAAAAGTCCATCTGTATTTCTTTGTCTAATGAAGACATTTTCTTCAAAAGTCCTTTTTTACCACTTGACCTGATTTCAGTGTATTCTATTGTCTAATGCAGTGAATTCTAGTGGTGGTCGCACTTCCAATCACATTTGGTGCGAATGTGGCAGGCATAGTTTTAAACCCTCAGCTCCAAGGCCTGATATTCTTCATTCATCTTGACCTCCCACACACTATTTTCATTTAAATAGGCCTGAAGTAAAAATATCTCATATTTAACCAAGCAGTATTTCTAATCTGGTTAATATTACTTTCCCCAACCCTCACATTGCAGCTTGCTCTTGAGGAAATGTTCTTTTCAATACATATGAACCCATATGTTTATGTATGCATGATTCATTCGAACGCTTTCATTGCAAAAAAAAAACAAAATTAACAATCAGTGGGTTAAATGTGTGATTACAGTAATCTCGTCCCAGCAAGACTAAAATACTAAAGCTGTAGCCCCTATAGAGGCAATGATCACAACAGTACTTCACTACTTTAGATGAGATCAATGCAAAAGAATGGCAAAGGTGAAGATGGCGAGCAGCAGTTAGAGAGACTGAAGTGGATGAGTCCAGCCGGGGCAGACTGGGAGTCCTGACAACGACACTGGCTGGGAAATCACACCAAGCTGTAGGAGATGGTGTGTACACCATTGGGGAGGCTGAGTGTGAAATGAATAATGTGCAGCGGAGATACTCAACAATCTGGTTGTTCAAATGTGAGCTGGATGAGATCATTAACCACAGGGATGGAGTGGAGCCAGGTGAGAGAGTTCACACCCGTCACACACACACACACGCTTATGCTGAGTAGACAAGGCGAGTCGAAGGACTTGCCAGAAACAGTTCTGAACTAGATGGCTCGTCTGAATCACTTCACTGACCCAGGTCAGCAGACTCACTGAGAACACCACGGACTCAGATCATTTGGTTCACTGACTTCACTCCAGTCAGTAAATCTAAGTAATTAGAGAAGTTGTTAAACACACTGGTGGTCGTTATTTGGCTGATATATTTTATGCATATGCTACAATGATGATTATCATTATCATTATTATTATTATTATTATTATTACTAGCAGTCATGTTGGTATAACCTAGTAGTATGCAGCATATTTCATTGTGTGCAAAACAACAGCTAAAAAGTAGCATATTATCCTTCTAAGTTGTGTGTATGTGCGGAGTGCCAACAACATTGACACAAGTGAACAAATGAACCGACTGTTTAATAGCTTGAGAAAAAATGAGTTGGACTGTCTTGGTGTTTTGATACTGTAGCTAATCTGGCCACATACTTGTTTCCTCTAGTTTTTTTCCTTGTTTTCTAGCCATATAGCGCATGGTCAGATGTTACTCTCACAGCCAAAAGGAAAGTCCTCTGGCTGCCAGCCGATACACATGGATAGCACAGATGTGTAGGCCAGACACAGCCAAGGTTCTAGACAAATGTGACATGACAAGCCAATGGAACGCAAACGTCAATGGTACATCCTTGTGAAAGCGCATTGATGACCATACAACCTCCACACATATTTGCGTGTCGAGGAGGAGAGGATGACGAGCCTTCACAGTAATTCATCCAATCGCACAACTTACTTTTCTCTATTCATGAAGAAATCGCAATATATGAAGGAAGCCAAAAATTCGGAATAACAATTATAACAACAGGATGATGCTGAGCGAAGTCTGGCTGCCTGGCTGTGTGCCGCTATTTGTTAGCTTCATTTTGTGGAGGGAGTTGGTGATTCAGGAGGTTGTTTTCTGCACAGTATGAACAGTGAACAGCCATATTTATATCTGTCACCACCTCAGTGTGCTAACTGAGCCATTGTTTGGCAATGGCAATCACTGTTTACTGAGAATGTGTGTGTGTCTTTGGAATGGTATGTAGCGTAGTAGTGTGTGTACACCATTGGGGAGGCTGAGTGTGAAATGAAGAACAGCCTATGGGACGTCTAAAATAACAACATTCTGATTTGTGTTGTCCACACACAGAAATAGCTTTATGTTGGGGCAAATTGCTCACACCCTATAATGTCCTCATAGTGTGTGTGACAATGAAAGAAAGAACAGTTATTATGAAGCGTTAGAGCATCTGTGAGTGCTTTACACTGTTAATCAGCTGAATGTTTATATCCTAAATGAGCCCCCATGAAAGATCTAAGTCTGATATGCATCAAGTCAAGACGTCCTCTACACAGTAAATTATGGATTACTATATAAAACTAAAATACAGATTTGTCCCATATATGGAAACTAAAAGATATGTTCCTCATGCTCGCTTACCAGTCTGGAAAGAGCTTCTTATTGAGCATTGAAACTGAACAAATCATAGTCTGTTACATCAAGTTCATGCATGTCAACCTGTGTCCACACAGAAACTGATCAAAGTCAGCTATGTGTTTTACTGCATGGGCATATTGATGTGCTATATGGTTTAATCAGGCATAACGTTTAGATAGTAATAGTAGTAAGTAGTAATAATAGTAAGTGTGGCAAAAACAAACAAAGAAATGAAACAAAAACAAACAAACAAACAAAAAAAAAAAAAAAATCCAGATTTCAACTTCAGGAAGTTGGATACTGTAAATGTAAGTCCAAAGTTCACTGCATAATTAAAAACTGAGGTGGATGCCGGTGTGGTAAACCGCAACAATGAGCAGAGTTTGACAGCTTAAATGAGCCACCCAAATGGTGATGGCAGTGTGCAAGCTCAGCTGACACATTTGATGACTCTCAGCACACCATCACCTTGAGTTCTCTACCTCGGCTATCTTCTTTATTTCATTATAGGGTTGAGGGGTAAAGGAACCGGCTAAGACACTGATGACAAAAGAAAAACAATCATTTATCGAAAAACAGAAAATATAGATATGCTTCCCCTTCAAAACTTTTCATAAAGATAGTGTTGTCTTTTCTTTACTAATCTATGCCAAAGGTAGATATGAAAACAAGAAGAGGTTCTTATCCACATGAAACGACTTTGCAATGATTCACATTTTCTTTAACATGGTTTTTGAAAAATACAGAAAACTGGGAAATCAAAACAAATAATATATCTATCACCACCTAAGTGAGGAATCTGGCAACTGAGGAAACATTAAAGACGTTCAGCCACATATTTTAGCTTCAGTCAGCCTCATACTTACATGGCGGGCGTCAAATCAGGCCCAAAAGCAAATGAATCTGAACGGAACAGTTCTAGCGTAGCTGTTTACGTTGTTTGTTGGCTTGTAACTAGCAGTGGCTGACACAGTGGATGTGGTTGTACTAATGCTAATTCTCATTCTCCGCACTAACGAGGTTGACAAGATGTATCAAACTCCAACAAGCAGATTCCCGTATTTAGTGAATTGATTTATAGATCCTGAAGGAAGTTTGCAATACCATGAGGAATTTGGGAAAGGTGTGTCTGCTGTGCCCAGGCCAAGGCTCTCATGCTCCATCATTCTCGAAGGAGTTTATGACTGCAGTTCCAGAAGCTGAGTTTGGGCAAGGGTAGTTTGAATCCAGTTGGTAAGTGCACATCCTCTGGAATCTTATCAGTACAAATTAATTGGCCTTCAAAGTGTGAATGGGATAAAAACTGCTCTTGTAACAAGGTGTGTCGGTCTGCCTCCTCCAATTGCCTTAAATTGCCTCTTGGAATAAAATTCTGCCTTACAAACCTTGCAGCTTACACTGAGAATAGCTGAGCTGCCACCTTAATTTTTATGGTCCCTCTTCCCTCACTTCACAGTACCCACTCTGCTATTGTCAATATGTTAATGCTACCAAGGATCCACTCCTCAAAGCCCTGTTCCTTAAATCACTACGATCACTAATGTCACCTATGTTTGGGATGTTCCAATATAAATCTGAATGCATACAAAGGCAAAATGGGATGACGGTAACACAATTTAAGGTGAAAACATATTGCTGGTGAAGCTGCAATATTGTTCTATTCTTCACACATAAAAAGTGACAAATACTAAGGAAAGGTTCTGAGACTGGTGTGTGTAGAAAACCTCCTCATAAGCATGGCTGTGTGAAATGTAGCTCTGAAGGAGACAGGCCAATGTGGCAAAACAATGTTTTTATTTAATTTGATCTTAAGGACAGTGGCGTAGTAGTTGTGCTGTTGGCCCACAATAAGGAGGTCGGTTTCCGGGGCCGGGTCTTTCTGTGTTTCCCTGTTCTCCCCTGTGTCTGTGTGGGTTTTCTCCAGGTAGTCCGGTTTCCACCCAGATACGGGAGGAAAGACATGCATGTTTGGGTTAACTGGTGAAATTGTCCGTAGGTCAGTTTGTGAGTGTGAGTGGTTGTTGGTCTCTGTGCGTTGGCCCTGTGATGGACTGGTGATGGAGGGTGTACCCCACCCTCGCCTAGAACGCTGGCTGGGATCACCCGGAAACAGAAAAGCAGTAGAAGATGGATGGATGAGTGGATCTTAATTACCCTATTTTCACACAATTAGCCGCTTAAGTCAGGATCTCCGACTGATTACACGCTGACCTTCCTTTAAGCCTTTAAAGGACACTCTCAGTCAAGTATCTTGACATCTTCTTTGAATTCCAAACTGGGAAATTAGGAAATTTTGCTTTGAATCTAGTGTCATAAAATGGAAGAATTTTTTGGCACACCACTTTCTCTGAGAATCCCACTGAAACTAAAACTGGCACAGGATATTGCCCCACCACCCTCGACAAGCAGATTTGCATATCAGGTGAATTTATTCATAGACCTCGGAGGAATAATAATTTGGAAGAAAAATGTGGTGTGCAGCAACTTAAAAATCAATTAGGAAGACTACAAAGGCAGCATGTTTAGGATATAAACCTTTAGGGTTTAGATAAACAACACAGGATCTGGAACGGATCTGCATCAAGTCAGCACCCCACTCCACCTCTGGGCCATGTCTAAGCCGAGCAACATTAAAAAGGGGATAACAAAACAGTCCTGACAGGAAGTCACACAGAGGGGCAGATTGTGACAACTTCATTTTAAGATTGGCAGTCCACCCAGAAAGTAAAAACTAGTTAGTCTAGCCTACTAAGTGCAATCAGTTTCTCTGTGCGTTATTTCAACACCTGCCGTGTCATTGGCAGCTTGTGCTCACTCACACAGCGCCGGGCTCATATCGAATTATAGGCACAAACATGCCAATCTGGGGCTGTAAAAAAAATATATCATCAATTCAATCTGATTTCAAAGGTGCTGTTATGAAAAATTGGCTCCATTCTCCATTTTAATTTCACCATAACAGAATTCCTGTCTTTGAAAACAGCATTGCCTTTCCATCCTTCTTATCCATCCAAGTGGATGGATAAGAAATCAACCATGTCTCGTTTTTTCCCCTCTGTTCTTTGACTTTCAATTCCTCCCCACGTTCTTCATCTTTTCTGGACATCCCCGCTTTCCTCCCCTTCCCCATCTCATCTCCTCTTACTTTTCACTGTCATTTAAAACTAGGAAGCCAGTGACAATAGCTCCTCAGAGAGCGCTGCAATTCCCCTGCCCGTTGGCATTCAATAGTGTCTTTGTGTTGCGGGTCATCATCAGTGACCTCGCTTCTTTTGCCCAACCTAATGATTTACTGGACACTATCACAGGACCCAGCTGGCTGGAATATTTTGCTTTGTCTTCCATCCTCTCCTCTGACATATTCAATTAAACAAAGCATTGTTGCTTTGGTTTAAATACTCTTATAATTATTATTTAGTTTCTTCAGCTCTGAGTAGGTAAGAAATAGAGCCCTATGAATAATCTGGGAGCGCAGCGTGAATGAGTAACACCTAGTCCTTCCTCAAAAGCAACAGACTCCTAACCTGCAGTTAAGCTGCTTAGTAGACAAAAGCTAAAGGGCGAGGATGTTCATGTAAGCTCCCTGTTGTGTATAAAATGTATTAGAATCTTTTAGAACGGCAGTGAAACTCTTTAACCTATCTGATGAGTAATGTAAAAAGCATCATTAACAGTAACATTAGCAAAACATCGGTTTGTTTGTATCTCGAAATGTTAAAGAAAGAATCTTATTTTGCTGTGGAAGATATTGTGAGAATGTGCGAATGAATATTCTTTCTGTTTGTTCAGATTATCATTATCATCAGTTTCATCTCTGCTCTGGCCTACATGTTTTACACAGAGACTGGAAGCAGGCCAAACAGCTGCCTTCACTCCATCAAACCGATAACCAAACATATCCTGTTTAATATGTAATGAAAATGTTTTTGTTACCAATGGCCTGAAAGATATTTCTTGATTAGAGACTTGGTGATAAAGAATATTTACTTTTGCCTTCAATCATTGTGTCATAGGAGTTTTTTTTGTTTTTTTTTTTGACATAGCGGAAGATTGAAGTGACTGATCTTTGGCTTTACAGAAAAATACATACACAAACATAAATAAGTCACACTTTCCCATGAGGCTGGGGGTTTGTGGTTCTAGCACCTCTGATATGAATCCACTAACTTTATAAATTTTGCTAATTATTCGGCAGGTCATTCATTGTCATTTATCATGCAAATGATACATTTTCTCATCCACTGTTTTGGCAGCATATCACAGAGAGGATCATTTCATTTCTTACTACAGGAATGAGCGACTAGCAACACTACAGGATGAGAAATACATCCTCTGTAACTTCAAGAGGGCCTTTGTAGTTGGGACTCTAGCAATAGATATCATCTGTTGTCAGCCAGAATCCCATGAGGATTTAAAAAATATTGAAACTTTCACCAGCATACCTACAGCATGATTGGCATTTATATATATAAGCTGCTCATATATATAAGCATGTATTCCTGCGTGTATCATTGCTGTTAATAAGGAGAAATCTTTACTCACAGCTGCATTATGCGTACATGACTTTCCTTTGAATTTAAACACATTAGAGATTAGCATTGCATTTTGTGCGACATCAAAGCTTTCAGTTAGGTCGTGATCACAGCTCTGGCCTGAGCAGTAAAGGACACCCAATCTTAAGGATATTTGTCAACAGGCCTTTACTGGCTAGGTTATCAATCTGCCATCAGAGAATAATAAAATTGATACATGAAAATCAAGTTTACAGAAGTTTGTGGTGTTTTGATTTTAAGACCTATTTCCTTTACTGCATGGGTAAAGGAAATAGAGAATGGACATGGTGAAGAAGAGACGTGAAGAAGAGGTGTGCTACACAAACAACACTCACTCACTCATCTTCGTATCCAGGTCACGGGGCTGCTGGAGCCAATCCCAGCTCACATCAGGCGAGGGGCGGAGTACACCCTGGACAGGTCACCAGTCCAAACAGGGACAAACAACCACTCACACTCGCATTCACACGTGCATTTAGTTTTCAGACAGGGCAGCGTGGTGATGTAGTGGTTAGCGCTGTCACCCCGCAATAAGTCGGTCGTGGGTTCGGTTCCCGGCCTGGGTCGGGATGATGCATGTTCTCCCTGTGTCTGGGTACTCTGGTTTCCTCCCACCGTCCAAAGACATGCATGGGGCTGCTGGCCAGGTAAACCGGTGATTTGTAGGTGTGAGTGTGAGTGGTTTGTCTGTGTATGTCCTTGAGTGTTGGCCCTGCCATTGACTGGTGACCCGTCCAGGGAGTACTGCGCCCGGGATACAGATGAAGATGAGTGAGTTTTCAGACACAAGTGTGCCACCTCGGTAGAAAGAACTAAAGCAATGTGACAGCAGCTTAGGTGAACCTAGAGACATATAGACATTGATTTGACGTTTTTTAAAAAGTATATTTTAAAGCTAAGATAAGATGGTTTGATGTGTATAAATAACAGAGGGAAAGGTTACTGTTTCAATAACTCCACATGACACCCATTTAGCTGCTCTCAACTCACTTCCAGCAGGATTATGAAGTGTGTGGCTCTGCGTGTGTGTGCGTACAGTGTGTGTGTGTGCATCTCAGCAGGATCTCTATTTGGCCCCCAGTGTGTATCTCCGGTGTTGGAGGAAGACCTTTAGATTAACTTTAAACCAGCTCCACATGATTCCAATGTTTTAATATTAACAACCTCACACATACACACACACACGCACACACACACACACACACCTTGCTGTCTCATAAGACAGCAACATTCAAATCATCATTAAAGATGACTGACTGCAGAAAATGTAATAGTTTCCAATTAGCGATTTGTTGATATTGTTAATTTTTTTTTTTTTTATTTACAGGTTTTTTTTTGTTTGTTTGTTTTTTTTAGATGGTTTAAATTTACAAAGTTACGTATAAATCATGGGCACCCGATTTCCACCAAATGTTCCTGGAGTGAATGTGGATGCCCCAACAATTTATCTGTTTCCATCTCCTCTGTGCACCTCACTGTAGGGGATGCAAGTAAAGGAAGCAGAGCAGAGCAATACAAGCCAAATGGCTAATGTTTTACTAAAGCGACACATATAGAGGTTATGGGCGAACATACCATGGAAATTAAATGTTCTGAATTTGGGCGATAAAGGGGGATGAGTGGCTGTGCAGCGAGGTCGCATCATTTAGTTTCCCACACACCTTCAGCTTTGCTGCCGTTGCAACACTTTTCACCACATGTTGCATTTTAAGTGATGCTCTCCGGGCTTTGTGAATAGAAGCCAGATAGTATTGAAGTCTATGGGAGAATGGTTATACTTCTCATGTGATAGATAGATAGATACTTTATTGATCCTAGAGAGAAATTAAAATTCCCTGAGCATTACATTTTACACAAGGTCACATGCAACAAATAGTCCAAATGTCCAAATGTTGCTCAGTATATGTTTTCCTAGTGAATTGAAGCTCTTACTCTCTACTTTCAAGTCTTCTTCAATAAAACATGATGCTCATTTTTTAAATGATGGTCCCATTTAGAGGAAAATAGGGTGTGGCTACTGTGCGATCGACAGCCTTTAGAGTACAGAGCAGTTTATTTCCAGCCCTCACTCCTCCTTGACTTCTACTGTAAAATGTTTTATCATCTTTTTCAAACCATCAGGTCTTAAAATACAATGTCCTCCTTCATTTGAAAGACATTTGAAAGACAAGCATGTTTTGTTGATATTTGGGTGAGGGATTAAGCATTTTATTAGTGTGAGGAGCGAACACAGAAAAATTCCTTCTACTATTAGAAAAAAAAAAAAAAATCAATTACCATAAAGCCCTCACTTGAAAGCTAAACCTCTGCAAACCAACCATCCAATTACTTCCTGGTAGAAATGGAAGAACGTTAATTAATTTTACTGAACATCAAAGGCGTTCCTCTCCTTTCATGGATCTCCTCCTCTATTCAAGGATTGGGCGCCTTACTTTGGAGCCCACTCTGTGTGTAAACCTCTGGCATTAATTTCACCTCTGTCCTCTACAGCTACTCCTAAAACAGAGATTAATGGAGGTTTGATCATACTGTACAACATAACAATAGCTGCTTTAATTGGCAACATTCAAATTCAAATCAACATTGTGCAAATATGTGCTGCTCCTGATTCAGTCTACAAAAACTGGACAATGTTGTGGTTCATTCTGGGATGTTAGTTGTCTGAGGAGGAGCTCTCAAGGTTAAAAAAAAATCATATATGTTTAAATCCAGACAATTTGTATGCGGTCGCAGACTGGAATCTAGAAGAGCCAGTTCTGATGTTGTAATGACTAGTATGACAGCCTCAAGTACCTGTCACCCTGGTGTTCTCTATTAATTATTATTTTCAAAATTAAGTATTAATGTCAAACTCAGCAATAAAGATAAAACTGTTACTAAGCATCTAGCCTGCTGTCAATACAATCTATAATGTCAAAAACGTTCATTCATTCATTCATTCATCTTCTACCACTTATCCATCTACAGATCATGGGGGTTGCTGGAGCTGCCGCCGTCCTGCCGCCTATGTTAGTAGTGGACTCTGTACTTTATGTCTTGTCTTGTCATACCTGGTTAGTTTAGCAGCACTAGGCAAAGTAGCCTTAGGCTACTGCACTTTATTTATTTATTTTAACTTAGTTTAGGATTTGTCTTGTTGTGCATCTGCACTTTACTGTTGTCCATGTAAACGCATAGGATAGTGTGAAACGCAATTTCGATTCCTTTGTATGTCAAGTACATGTGAAGAAATTGACAATAAAACTGACTTTGACTTTGACTTTGTACTGCCCCTCAGAAAAAGCATATTTTAGTCATCTAAAATTTTGATTACTTTAAGCCTATATTGTGCCTTCATTTTTTCTTTATCTAACATTGTTATCCTTCGAGAGAGAGAGAGGGAGAAAGCAAACATTAACGTTTGCGACACTTTCTTTCTTTTCTCTGAGTGATGTTACTAGGATATACAGATTCAGCTTATGTCTAAACAAAAACTACAAAGAATTGTTTAATTATGTTTAATTACTTTCATAATAGAGACTAAAAAGCAGCAGGAGAGATGACAAGAGAAAAGTCTATATGGCCTCAACACTCATCCTCTCTCTCCTTCTGCCATGAAAGGCAGCAGCAGCTATTAAACCAAAACCAGTGGTGTGTTTTGTCTATAGATGTCCTCCGCTCTGTGTAAGCACAGCACAGCACAAACACACACTCAACTGTGTGTGAGCGTGCATCGGTGTTGTAAATATTGTTATATGTGGTTGCTCACTTTAATGCCAGGGCAGTCATTTATTTTCTCTTACAAGTGATGGCAATGACATCATACATTCATTACAATACAAACCAAATAAAATCTTGACAATGGCAAAGGTAAACACAAAGCTGATCGCTCTGAAGATTGTCAAAAACCAAGGTCATGGCGCGTCAGCATAACTCTGCAAGACAGCTTCTTTGAAATGCCTTTAAATCCCAGATTGAAAATTGACCATTCAGGAATGAATCCAGTGTTCTAGAATATTCCAGGACGAGCCCATGTCACAGCAAGGCGCGATGACACGATGGCCATGTGTGGTGGCCACACCTTTTGTGGGGTCTGGTAAGCAGCACTGACCAAAGCCAACCAACACTGCTCTCCTCCTCTCGTCTCCAGCAATTGCAGACTAAACAGAAATCTGTAAAGTCTCTCCAGTTCCTGTGTGAGTCTTTGTGGTTTAAACATCTTTGTTCCCGATTGTGCTTTCATATTTCACTATGTACTGCTCAGCCTTATCAAAGAGCTTCTTTCATACAGTATGCAGCTCAGATGCTCGAGACCTTATATACACGCTCTGCAAGTGAACTAATTTAAACTTTTTGAATCCTAAACTGTAACGCTGCCATTTTAAAACAGACCACTGGTGACAACCAAAGCAGAGAGGCTGGAGGTGCTTCCATGCAGACGTTAAATCTGACTTCAGTGTGTTTCTGCCATAGCTAATCAGTTTATGTAACTTCTGTTTATCACTGTCTGTACTGTACTGATTTGAGGATACACAGCTAAATTTATGCATCCCTGATTGCATGTGTTAGAGATCATTGCATCAGCAGAAGAGAGCTTTTCTCTGTACATTTGGAGCTGGTTCAGAGATTTCATCCATGACAGTGATCCTTAGTGATGCACACAAACACAACACGTCCACAGATATGAATGAATATACAAGAATATTTTTGCTCCAAAATACACACCAGTACAGATGGCTTGGTAACTTGGTAAGCACACACATACACACATACACATGCACAGCTGCTAACAGGGGGAACAGGAAAATCAGAACAAATTATTTTCATCAAGCATGACACATCCATTTGACATCACACCGTGAAAAAAGTGCTTAAGCAATCCTAGTTTTGGCTGGCCAACATCAGAGCTGCTAATAAATTTTCCATGGAGCTCCCTGATGCATCCCCACATCACTACACTACAGTATCTGTCCTCATTTCAGATACAACTGGAAAACATGCAGGCATGGAGGGGGGAGGTGGGGGAGGAGACACCAGATATGGGGAGGAAATGTTTGGAAGAATTTACTGTCATTGCACAATCTACAATGAAAGCAGAAGTAAACAGAGTGATCACCACCAGTAAAAAAAAAAAAAAGGAAGAAAAAAAATGATGATGCTCATAAACACTGACATAAATCCAAACCTGACTCTGTCTCTTTGGAGAGATGCAAACATTTGCCAACATAGTTGTGGGATATGTAGACTGGAGAAAAAGTGATGACAGCTGGAACGACGTGAAGCCTAATCATTCAAAATCCTCAAAATGTACAGCTCACTGACTGATGACATGACTTTTGAGCTCAATCCAATCATCAGCCTGCTAACACGATCAGATAAAATTGTCACACAAGTTTATTGGAAGTGTCGGCCCACCATGATGTCACCCTCGGGTTTGTGAACTGCCATTCTGAAGTCTCCAGTTTGTAATGCGTCAGTGAGTCATCTTAGTTTTTTGAAAACCGGAACAAACCATATTTGGAGGAGAGGTTGCCATGGGAGTTACAGTCTGTCAGTCAGATGGTAGCTACGCCCCCTATTTAATCCCTGGTTTTGTGAGGGGATTAATTAGTTCCCAGGATTAATTCAGGTCAGCCTGGATGCGACGCAGATTTGGTCACGGGGAGTGACATGACAGTTGGATCAAATCACTATAGCTGATCAACGTGCTAACTTCAGGACAAGCAAAGAAGCAGCAGTGAGCCAACAAAAAGGTTCCTTTTCAGATCTGAAGGCATCTGAAGACATGAATTTTTATGTCTAAATATGTTTCTTTTACGTTGGTAAGTAGACAACGAATCATTTTAATATTGAATATGCAGAAGTATCTTAAATACCTAACTTATTCATTCCATGGGAATTACTTAAACAATCTATCAATGTCTCTTTTGCAGTCAATGTTAGCAGGAAGTCAAGTCACGTTTTAACGCTAAGCTGAATGGATAAATCTGGCATGATAATGAGATGCCTCATTAGTGTCGACAAAGTCAAGTGTAATCAGAGAACAATACAAGGTTTTTCTAGCTCAAATTATTCGCACCATGAACAGAGTGTTGCCCTGGATCGTGTCTGTTGTACTGAACTGCTAAATATTTCACTTGGTGAACAGATGTCTTCAGATTTAGTTGATATATTTTTGGGGCCATTTTGTGCCTTGAAGGGGAACTATATGCAGGAAAGCATCTACTCAGAGCATCCGTGCCCACGCAGTACACGGCCCAATCACTCACCCATCACGTTCTCCTGATGTGGCGACACTCTGGGTCATATTAGCGACATATATCATCATTAAGTTAGTTTTTTGTCAGCCGCTGTAATGGTAGA
Organism: Echeneis naucrates; assembly: GCF_900963305.1. Lineage (NCBI taxonomy): Eukaryota > Metazoa > Chordata > Actinopteri > Carangiformes > Echeneidae > Echeneis > Echeneis naucrates. The sequence continues at coordinate 16,007,540 of NC_042534.1, forward strand.
TTTTATAAAATAAGGGTTAGTGATGTTCCAAGTTGATTTTTTTTTTTTTTTTTACTAAGATAAAACTATGATATAACTATGAGAAACACAGGGCCAGAATCACTTCCATAGTTCTGGAGCATAGTTAAGGCTGTGATGTAGATTGGACCTAGACATTAGAAGATCTGCAAACTCTTGGAGGATTCTAAAACAAAAGAGAATCTGTAATACAAAACCAGTCGCATGCCTACGATGTGTTGACTTTAAGGGTCAAGTTGATGGCACAATATTGACTTTTTTAGCACATTCATTGAAGCCATTCATTGCGCAGCTTTAAAAAGCTAAATATGAAAAATGGCAGAGAGAGAAAGATTAAGATGGTGCTGTCCCAGGGTTTTCAGTCTGTCTCACTCTCCCTTCTTTTATTTTGTATTTCTTGATCAATATTTATCATTTCCTTCTATGGATGAAATGGTTTTCAAACTGAGGGTCATCCACTCAGCCAGCTGCTTTTACAGCCTGAAATGTGGGACCCCACAGTCCATCACAGCGTTTAGTGATAATAACACCAGAGCACAGCCAAACAGAAGGTCTCTAATACTGACCTCTCACGGATGATAATCCACCGCCTTGATCTAGAATTTTCCCCTAGTGTTTGTGTGTGTGTGTGTGGGTGGGGGGGGCTGGTATTTACGGTTTGCTGTATTTACTCACAACCCTTTCAAGGTCACTCACACATGGGTGAACAACTCGCCCAACTCGCTGAAAAGGAACATCATGTACAATGTGAAATTTCCAAGTCGATCATAAGCTTCAATGACATGGAATAAATGGATGACAGGTCTAAAATAAATAAATTAAGGGGATTCAGCGTCAAGGAGATGTAACTAATACATCTCTAATGATGGGGATGCTCCTCTCAGAATGGTCTCCATTACAGTTCTTGAATCCAGACAGAACTGTGACTTCTGTGTACTGTTACACCCCTATGTAGGCCAAGGTAAATTGCATCCCCCAAAAATTTTTTTGCACCAGCTGCCACTGGGATGGACAGACGTTCTCTCTGAAACTCAGCTCATCTCTGCGTACATCAGCTAAACCAAGTCTCCCGCTTGGCCTTTGGGATCATCAATATGAAAGTGACAGTTAACTCAGCGTATCGCCGTGTGTGTATGTGAATCTGAAGAACTGCTCTGTCTGCTTGGTTTCAGTTGGAGGACAGACATCCAATATTAAATCCCTCATATCTCAGGCTGGTCACTATGCTGCAGAGATCACGCAAAGTCATGCACTGCAGGAGAACTGATGGCTTGTTGACATATCACTATTATTCACCTTTCTGACATTTCTCTGCTTGATTTATGACAGCAGGCCCCCAAGTGGAAAAACCTGGACTTGGCAATGTCCATGCGAGGAAGAGCAGAGGGGAGGATGCCAAGACGCATTTAAAACTGAGAGTGAGACAGCATTGTTCTGGTGTATTGTTAAAGGGCATGTTGCAGGTTAAACTTGTTTTCAAAATGCATATATAACCTTGTCTGAAAAATACCATTTGAAAAGTTAATGGAGGTTTAAAAAAAAAAAAATCAAGATATGAGAGTGCAAATTTAGTCCAAAAAGTGACAGCTTTGAGCTAAGCCTCTAAAAACGCTCTTTTTTCAGCACAGCGTCATATGACATAGGCATATCTGCACATGTACGGCAGTTATCAGTCAGAGTCGGTGTGTTTTCAGTAGTGTTGTATTGCATTCATTTGTCGTTATCATGGCAAATTATTTTTGCGTTTATGGAGGTTGCACAAACTCCAGCCTGTCAGGACATCGAGCCCACAGGAAAAAAAGCTACGACAGCTACGACAAACGTGGTCGTGTGTATATTTGGTTTTGAGTTAGCTATTAACATTTTACATGTACAGAATGTGCTCAGTAGTCTTAACTGTAATTCATGAATATAAGTTAATTTATGCAGGACCTGCTTTATCAGTCTTGGGCTGCTGCTGCATGGAGACCTAGCCAGGTTTTTATGACACAAGGCTACTTGATTTTTATTATTAGGGTTGTATTATGACAATGTTAAAAGTGAAAATTAACTTCATAAATGTATTTATGGAAGAGCAGAGCTGTTGGCACAGATGTACCACATGCAATGGCTGTTGAGTTTGTGTGTGTAATTACCTATACCCTTTACTATTTCAATTTGGTAAGTATAAAAATTTTGAGTTTTACAAATCTGCCGAACATTCAGCATTATTATGTACTTTTATCTTAGTTCATATATGGAAAATAGGACATGTATGTAATAAAGAGAGTAAAAATAACTAAATAGAAGAGTGAATTATTTCTGCCCTAAACGTGGAGAGGTCCATGCTCCTGCCTGCAGTGCCTGAAGGCTATCTGAAGCACGGAGGGATTCAGACAGCAAGCATCGAATCCCGGGTGCCGTCTGAAGCACTGCGCTGGGAGTCTGGGGTGACATTCTCTACTAACGCCCAGTAGGCATCTACCACCCTGCAGCATATGCTCTCCTCAGCTGTGGTCATGGCTTTGCATTTCCCACACATGCACCTATCAAACAAAACTCGGATCACCAAAGTGTTTCTCTCCCGCGGCAGTGGTCCAGCGCTGTACCTCGTAGTGTTGACGGATATTATGAGTATGAGACACTTCATCAGGATGATTAATTCTGGTTATTTGTGTCAAAACTCCTGCCTGTTACAGATGACCATTAATAATTTTGCTCTTGCCGGACACATGATGGTAATTTGTGCATTATGACGTGAACACAGTGTAGCATAAGCTAACACCACCTGCCCTGCTCTCCACTGACAGCTCTATCTCTCTCCTCTGACCAATTACTCTCCCCCTGCTCTCTCCCTGCTCTCTGGGGCGCATAGCAGGCTTACAGTTACCGAGCTGTGGTCCGTCATATGTGTAATGGTACACATTTAAGTTTCTTCCGTGTCAAAACTGAGATTTGGATCCGTTGTTTTCCTGTTGCCCAGGTTCACTGCTCTCCCTCTGCCTACGACACTTCCGCTTTAGTTTTTTTCGGATGCGGAAGTAAAATTTTCTCACACTCCAGAAGCCTAATTAATGTATTTACCAATACATTTTGAAGAAAACAAATAGCTATCTTATTTTTCTAATCATTGATGCAATGGGGGCTCTAACCTGCAAAATGATCTTTAACGTATGGATGACAGCGCTCATTTATCATTTTGGAAACATCTTTATGAAAGTGTTGGGTTCATCTCAACAGCTAATGAACGCATTAATCTCCAGAACTATCAAAATTAGCTCAATGAATATGGATGTGAAATCTAAAGATAAATGATCGTTCATTTGTAACATCAGTCCTAAAAATAAAGCAGACTGTAGTTCTAAATATAAATCTATCAAAGGGGGTGTCATGGTAGTTTGTGAGTCTGGTGAAATTACTGCAATATGTTGCAGATGGTGTTGCATGTCATTCCATATTTTTCATTTCCCGTTGACCTCTATACTCAAAATAAAGGCAAATGAATAAAAAAATAAAAAAATAAATAAATAAAATCATCTTGGAATATTGTTCACGTTAATATCTTTATATCTTAAACACATTTAGTTGTATGTCTTCTTTTACTGATGAATTTTAGAGGGGAGTGCAGCTAAAGTCTTCCTCACAAACTTTTTCTTGAAACCGATCATCCGTGTTTGTGTTTTCACCAATTCAGTTGAAAAGCATTCATGAATAAATTGACGCCAGTGAGCTGATCCAAATATGAACAAAATCTTTCATACAGTAAATGTTAAGGGCTAAAATTTGGCCATGCTTTACAATGAGATTCAAATCATTGTCACCATGAATTAAAATGGTGCCCAATTTCCTACAAGATATCTTAACACAGTTACAACACCCATGAAATGGAATAAGCTATAAATAAAAATCTTCAACATTAGGGGAAAGGAGAAGTTGTATTTGTTCAGTTACATCTCAATCTGTCATGTCCTGATGTATACGACTGCTGTGTGCGTTTAACCTTACTGTAAGTCGACTAGGTCTGAGTCACACATTTGCACTGTGCCACCTTGTTCCTCCTGCTCAGTGCGATTAATTGTATGAGCTGGTGTGCTGATACTTTCAAGACTGGCCTCGTCAGCAATCAGCAGATATTTCGCAGCCTCTATTTTACGACCCAGGCTGAATGCGCACCAAAATTGCCTGACTTGCGGTCAGTTTGACATTTACAGTGCAACCCCAGGGCAAAAAAAAAAAAAAGACTTTGTAAAATACCAAGGGTTATATAAACGCCTGTCCAGATGGGATTAATTGTACCAGATGAGGTCAAGTTAGTCTTGTGTAGGGAGGCATTATTTAATAAAGGAGAAATATGTACCTCAGCAGTCTGGGGAAGTATAACTGTAAACAATTCATCCATAACAGTCTGTTAGCTGTTCACTGCCCTTATTCCCTTCCCTTTAACAATGCTACACTCAGTGTTTGGAAGTGGAGGGAAGCAGTCAGTAGCAGATGTAAACAGCCAGCAGTACTGCCCTTTACACGTGAGTGTGTAAGTGTACACTGGCTCAATCATGCCTTCCCCCAAGTTACCGACATCAGCGTGCGGCTGAAAATACATCGCTGTTTCGACTCTCTTCATCAGCACCCTTTTCTGAGAGGATTGTTGTTTTGAAGCTGATGCATCACTGGTATGCAAATTTTACGGTGATGTAACACACAGCAATTGTTGTCAGACCCAGCACAGTGACACAAGCAATGAGAAGTTATATTCTAAGCACAGATGTGATATGATTTAAATAGTTGCCTCCAGGTCGTAGTGTTAGATTGGAAAAGACCATGTGAATAATAACCAGGTCCGCCTATGTATTTAGTTGCTAATTTGGGAGTGACTAATGTACCTGGTGTTTTATCAAATATAAAAATAATATAAAATAAAATTACAATATAAAAATCATGAACAACAAGAAAGAAGGCACTTTTTTTTTGTGACTTTCAGCTCATTATTTTGCTGTCTAGCCCACATCTATGCAGTTTTGGGTCAGCCACGCTTCACTTACCTTTCTATGAATTTGCATGCACAAGCTACAAAGGGCCGGCCTTTATCTGAGGCGGACTTATATTAGTAATAGTAATTAAATAGCTGGGGTGCCTTATGTCTGCATTCCATGTAATAACCATCAGACAGCTCCAATGAAAAAGTCAGATTGTACTGAAGTCTATGGGAAAATGCCCCTACTTCTCATTTAATTTATTATCTCAGTAAATGTTTTCCTAATGCGTTTATGATCGCAGTCTCTAGTTTCAAGTCTTCAGCAGAACATGATGTAAATGATGCTCCCATTTAAAGGACAATAAACCTTACTGTAGGGGATGCGTCAGTGGAGGGCGCTAGGGTGCCACCCCCATCAAATCAAGAGATGTAAAGAAAAAACAAACATGATGTAAAATCCAAATAATTATTAAAAGATGGTATTATTTCACACTGTGGGTGACTGTCAACAGTAATTAATGGTTGAAAGGCCCCAGGCCGGGAATCAAATTCACGGCCTTCTTATTGCGCTAACCACTATTCCACCATGCCACCCTTTGCCTTTTTCTCCTTAAAAAAAAAAAAAAGTTGCTTCTAGTAAACTGTCACAAAGGAGATGCTTGCCAAACAACTTCCATACTGATTATAGTGTGTAGTGTGTTATAGTATAGTGTTTTTCAGATTCAGATTTAACACATAGGCCTGGGGACGTAGCTCTGTGGTCGAGCTGCATGCTTTGCATGCAGACACCCCAAGGTCAAACCCCAGCCACAAGGCAAACCAGAGGTAGGCTTATGCAGGTCCCAAGCCCAGATAGATAGGGAAGGTTGGAGCAAAACTGTGGCCGAATCAATTATGCCTGTCACAGAACTGCCTTGCTTTGGCAACCACAAAATAAGGAAAAAGCAGAAAGGGGAGGGGCTAATTTAAATGCGTTATCCTGGAATGTTAATTAGTACCTAGATACAATTGTTCATAGCAGCCAGAACCTGGAATTACAGCAGTAAATCATCCGATGCTGATCTTCAGTGGGCCTCTCTGACCCCTCATGGGATGTTTATTACTTCCTTAGGATCAAGATACAGCAAACAAACAAAAAACATCAACCACCAGGATTCTTCTGCTTTTTTACACCAGCAGCCAACATATGTTAAATATCAGCAAGAAGAAACTTGCCTCTCACTGGTTTAAGGGAGAAAGAGCATTGATGCAATAAGATGTGAACAACATAAAAAATTATCCGAGAGTTCTGATGTGTCTCCTTCATTGCCCTAAATTTCATAAAGTTCTCTACACCTGAGCTTCCCACAACAGAAAATTCAGGAGTGAGACATTAATTACTCTTCTATTATTAAGCTCACCAAGAGTCTCATTAATCTTTCCTGCAGGGCCTTAAGAACATATTTAATATGCTACTTATTGAACCACATAGTGCATAGATGTATTTAAACCCAATTTGGAGTCTTAAACCATTTACTTTACTGTCACACAAATGCACATCTATTTTCTGCATTGGTGCTCAGTTGTGAATTATGTTATGCATCTCCTCAGGGTCTTGTTAAAAATCTGATCTTTCTGCCACACACACAGAGAAATACATATAGAATAAAGGCAAAGGGAGCTGTGACAGCAGATCGCCAGAATGGACGGTCCATTGTGGGATAACTAGAAAAAAGTGGAGTCTGCGTAACATTTTTAAAACGTCTTCTTTTCAGGAATAATGTGTTGTTGTTTTTTTTTTTATAGTGTTTCAGGGAGCTCAGCCTCCTTTTCACATCTCCTTACTTCAGGTGTCCTCTCTTTATCTTCTGATATCCCCTTGCAGATCATGAAAGTTTCATATTTCATCATGTTATTTGTGAGGTGCTGGTTTGACGCCTCAAATTCAGAATTTCTCCATCAGCATCCTGGTGTTTTGAGACATGGAGAGGTTTGGATGATTGTCTATGAACCGCATACCTGTATGATCAATTTTGCTCTAAAAGGGCCCATCATATCAATAACTGCATTTTCACTGAAGAAGAAAATGAGATTCAACCCTCATGATCTCCAAACAAGTGCAAATTCATGCACTTTTATCACCGTACATTTTTGGACAGGATGGGAGTTGCTTTTTGAGCATCTACACTGTGAATTAGTTATTGTCTGCAGAAGTTTGCAGGGGAAAAATATTCTTTAGTAAATACTTCTTAATGCAAACAGAAATGAGGTGCCACAGCCCATGCATGTTTACCTCTATAGGTTTCTGCTTATCTTTACCTTTTTGGTGGTGGATGGTTGTGTTTCTCTGACTTCACCTTAACCATACTCTTTTTTAGTTTATCCTATCATCTCGCCCTAATCTTACCAAAAAAATACACCACACGATTAAAAAGCAATCGAATAAAATCGAAAAAATAAAATTGATGCTTATGTCTTGTGAGTACCAATACATAATGTGTCATGTGTTTTCTTTAGTCAACACAGCAACCTTTTATTTATTTTATTAAATTTTTTGTGTTTCTTTTTTCTTTCAGTGTTTTTCACTGCCCTGTCTTTTTTGCAGACCTTGTTCCTGCTGTTTTTGCTGCCTGTCTCCTTATCTGCCTAGCCTAATAACTTGTGTTCTCAGCTGCGTGGACTCAGAGAACCCAGGAGGAACATGTCACTGTGGCACAGAATATTAATACAGTTTTACTGGTCTGTTAGAACAGGATAAGGAAAAGTGCCTCCTTGCTTCGTTGCTCCATTCCGTCCCATGTCTCATGTCCAATCATTAAGCCATTAAATTAAACTGTTGAAATGGCGAGATCAGTCTCCCAGTTCTAACTGGGTTTCTGTCATTAAGGATTTAAAATTGAGAGTACAGTTTCCAATGTACAATTTTTAATCAGATCCACTGAATTTGCAGTGATTATGACTCGTTCACCAAGCAGGAAGAAGATCTTGCAGATTTCTATGAGGAGGATATAACAGGGTATGGATTGATGAGGCTAGAATCCATATCACCAACTATGTCTTAAAACAAAAAGGAATGCAAGGTGCCTTTAAAGACGCCCCGCCCCCCTTGGGTTTAGAGTTTTTTTGCCAACATTTAAAACATTGTCAAATTAATGAATGCAGACCTCACATGAAAACAATTGTGTAGGATATGGACTGTGATGGAGTGCCTTCTCCAAACAGTCTGCTCTTAAATATCCCCTCCTCTCCCTTGAAGGGGAGGAGAGGAAGAGTGAGCAACAGGGAAGGCTATAGAAGAAAGAGCACAGGCCACAAACCCAGATGGTATGTAACATCCCCACGCTAAGCTGGAGACGAAGGGGAGCGTCAGATCAGATTCTCTCTGCAGGTACAGCAGCTTCCACATGTCAACATGAAACAATTTACTTTGTCACTTATGGTCCAGAGTGACAACAATGCAATCAGCGTTTTCTGCCTATGTGCTTTCAGTCCAGATAGGTCAGTCATCGCACAGAGGCTATAAAATACATACACTTTGAGCACCATTCACGTCATGTACTGTTCACTATTTTTACGCAGCCTCAGGTCAAGTAGAGTACACTTATCTGGACTCTTTTAGACTTCTGAAGGTGAGTATCAGGACCAAGACATCAACAGCAGATCCTTTAAGTCCCGGAAGTTGTGAGTTGGAGCCTCCGTGGATCAGGCCTGTTGGTCCAGCTTATCCCACAGACGCTGGGCTGGATTTTGATATGGGGAAATTGGAGTCAGGTCAGTCAGATTTGTTGCAGTGAGGCAGGGAGCCTTATCCTGCTGACACTAGAAAATACTGTTTCCATGAAGACCTGGAAGTGGTCTGACTTGGTCGCGTTCTACGTGTCGAGGTAAAATCCACATGGATGAAGGACGCAGGGTTCCCCGGCAGAACATTATCCAAAGCTTCACAGTGTCTCCTCCAGCTTGTCTTCTTGTGTTTTGGTGTCATATCTCCCCTAGCTAAGAGACACACGGTGCAGCCTTCAGTGACTCTGTCTGTGGTTCCGTGGTTTTCTTTACTTGGACCACTTCTGGAAGATCCTGATCTCTGCGGACCAGGAGCATCCCAGCGAGCTGCAGTGTTCATCTCATCCTCACATTTGACCATTTTTCCTGTTTCAACATCAAATTCACAACTAAATGCTCAATTGCTCCCTAATATATTTATGGGGCAGATGATACTGGTTCTGTTTGTACTGGACAGAGATACACTGTAGCAGTCCACTCTTTGATAGATTACATTGCTCCAGCTGGGAGGCCTGTGGTTAAACTAACCCTCCTCGACTCTTCCAATTTCCTACCCACGACAACACTCTTATCCACACGGTGAAGTAGTGTCCCTGGCATAACGTGCAAATTCCTTAATTATTTCTGCAAACACCAGTGCCACCCACCCAACAAGATGTTCCTTTGAAGCTAGAATTACATTAATATACATTTGACTCCTGTTACATCTCTTTGCTGTTTATTTATTCTTTGAAGATTAAATTGGAAATAATGCCCATCATATATTTTACTTCTATGCTATTTTTTTTCCCCATTCAAATTGAGAGGAGCGTTATGTGCATCATGTGACCATCAAATTAGACGTAAGGTTGTAAGTCTGACCAAGATGTGTAGTTTCTGGTGCACTCCAAGGGCACAGCAACCATGTCTCAATATGTGAAATAAAGAATGCTTTATTATTCTGACAAAAATAAACTAATTTCCGCCCAGGGTACAGGCTAGTCTTCGGTGAAATAAAAGTGTGGTTGATTTAATCCTATATGATCTTACAATGGAATATATGATATGCTCATCGAATATTATAATAAGTGATCTCTGTGGGATTCAGCACACATTGCACTGTATGTTCCATCAGGATGATCATCATTGCAAATGATCAAATCAGACCTTGGGTTCATTTGAGCCTTGGGCACATAAATACTTTTCATCTCCCATTTCCCTTTATAGATATGTTTCCAAGAATCGTTGCAGCAGCTTTGTACATAATTGCATGACTCCTACACAGTTGTATACTTTAAGTCACATGTGGCTATATTCCTTTGTTTAAAACTTGTGTACAGTAGCATGAAACTTAAACTTTGGAACAATAAATTGATATGTTTTTAGTGGTTTCTGTAGTGACCGTGGAAATAGTTGCAGCTGTGGAGGCTTTCACAGTTCATTGGAGGACAAATGGTGATAATGAGTGTATAATAAAAGATTAGGTGGTCAGCTTATAAAACTCAGAGAAGACATAGAAATCCATTCTTTACCGTAAAGGATAAAAAGTCCTCCAACCTTAGGAACTACATTGGTGGCTTTTCTGGTGCAATGAGTTGTCATTCACTGTAATCTGAAATCTTAAAGGTTTCTGACTTGGGGTCATAAGGTCAGGCCTTATTTAGCCAGAAGAATTCTTATAATCGTTCTTATATCTTTGGTCATGATAGGTAGATATCAGTCCTATCTTCATTTGGCTGAAGAAAGCTTTCATCCATACGTCAAGAGTTGTCAAACAGTTGACAGTAAATGAGTCATACGGAGACATTACAGTAATGTCTCATCAGCATAGTTTTGAAAATCCACAACATGCTTAGGAAATTCCACTGCTAGCACATATATAATTTTGGATATGTCTCCCTGTCTTCCAGTTGTCTCTGCTTCAAAGCAGGCTGAACCTTTACCAGAGATCGTTCCATTTCTTAAAATGGCCACATGACTGTGGTCAGTTTTGTTGTTTTGTTGCCGTGTCATGCAACTGCCTCTCTGCCATTGTTTGCTCTAAAGCCAGATTGAAAAAGGATCCCACTGGCAGAATGAGTTATTTAACTCACCTTTCTGAGGAAAGGAAAATGTGGGTTTTTAAATGCATTTGGAAAATACTACTTGTTTCTACTCTACGCTTGATTAGAGTCCAACAGACTGAAGACACAGCCACTGATATGTAACGTCTAACAGCTGAAGGATCACTTTATTGATATGCTCCAGGATAGGATTTTGAAAAGGCCATTGCTACAACCTTTAAGCCTAACTGTTGTTAACTCCTTCAGTTTATGGACACATTCATAAATCTCTATTAATCTAACCCAGATTCCTTATGCAAAGAAGATTCAACTTATCATTCAACTTCTACGCAGAATGATTTTATTGTAAGCCTCAATCACACATTATTGCTCTACCCAATGGAAACAAGGTTACATTGGACAAGGGTTCAGAGAAGAGTAATAGGGGAGAGATGTGGTAAAACTATTTGTCATCCCTTGTCTGCTGCTTGATAACAACATCCTGCAATTTCCAAGTGGTCTGCATACTGTCCCTCTGTGTCGTGATTTATTGAGGCCTCATCTTTCATACTTTAATCCTGTATATCGAGAGAGATGGACTCATATTTCAGTTCCCAATCACTCAAAGGTATCCCCTAAAAAATGCAACATAGTGGAAACGTTCTGGTCTCTTGTGTTTCCTTTTGTAAGCAGGATGTTTTTGTACCTTCTAGTATGTGGGTTAGAATTAGGAGCAATTAGGAGTGAGTTATTTGCTCTGTTATGGTGATAAATGTTGCCCCATGAATACTTTCTGCCTGAACCCTAAAGTCTTGAAAGTCTGGAATGTGAGCCATACTAGACCCAACTGTTCTAATGATGGACATTTCACTGTTAACCTCCTGGTCCTCATCTTAACCAATCCCCTTTTGATTCCTAAACATCACAAATGGGAGTCTGGTTGCAGTCCTGTGCTTTGTGTGTCTGCCACCTGCTCCAACCAACATCCAGTATCATTAATTAAATATGAATAGCATATTAGTTTCTTAAGTTATTTCTCATGCTTTCATCGCACATTTCTTGCTTTTGGCATGTTATTTCCCACCACATCACTTCTCTGGTGATGTCTGGCGAAGTCATGCTTGTCTACCAGCTTCTTTGCCAAAATCCTGCTGCATTCTTGTACAATCTGTGTAATGTTGGAGATGGGCTGACGAGGGTTCAGGGTTAGGGTGAAGGACTCAGGTCAGCAGAGGAACACGTGGCCGGAGTTGGGTAGTCTAGGGACAGGAATCAACACAGGCTGAACATGGCAAGAAATAGAATGGATAAGACAAGCAACGTACAGGCAACAGAAGTGAGTAAAAACAGACATCACAACATTTGGCCACAGTGTTGCCACAGGGGGTGAAAGAATGCAATACAACGGCCCTGACATATAATGAGGCCATAAAGTCAAAGATAATAATACAGTGTTATTTTTTGGGCTTTCCTATTTATATTTATATTACATTTCCAACCAAATCAGTAAACTGAAATATGCTCCACTGCCCTGAGGGAAACTGTCCCTCTAAACCATAATGTGGCTGAAAGATCCTACTTTATAGTGATGTCCAACTTACAAGTTGCTACATTTGAGACAATTTTATCCTTTATCTTTTTCTCTTTTTTATATATATATGTGTTTTATTTTTATTGAGTTATTTGTTATACAATACAGACAATATCCTTTTCATTTACATCATGCTCTGCAGTGTCCACCCAAAACACCTACAGTAAGAAACTGAATACTCTCTAAACTGAAAAAGGTTTTCTTTTCTTATGTTTCTGAAACAATCTACATTACGTTGACTGCAGTATAGTTTGGAATTTCAAATTGCTCCTGAAAATTTTGGACATGTGCTGTACTCTGTGGCCACTAACAGAAATTTCGACCAAGACACTCCAGATGGCTTGACGCAGCAACTGGTGACAAAGTGTGAGGACATCAGGAGTCAAATCCCAACCGGGCATGACTTACCACAGCGTTACAGTGTTAGAAAGTTTTGAATATTCAATGACACAATTAAACTGCATGCTCGAGCTTCAGCCACCCCCGTGTGAGTGACATTCAATTACCGGAAGCCCTTTGGTGCTGTTCTCAAATTGTCTTCCTTGGACGAAAGCATTCTCATTACCATATGAAATTATCCCATCGCTTCTCCTGGCAGCTGACTCCAGCTTGATGCGTGAAATTTTTATTAATTTTTTTTATTTTTTACATCCCGAATTCTCCCCAAACAGGCTTAGCTGAGCCAAGAGGGGGTCCAGGGGAGAGGTTCAGGCAGCTGCTAGAGCCAGACGAGCATTTCAAACTTCATAAGTTTGGATGAAGGGGTTCCTTTTAGTCCAATGAAGATCAACAAGCTGCGCTGCTTTACACTGATGGGAAAAGGAAATCACAGCAACGCCGCTCTGCATTCTGGAGATAACAGAGTTTTTACAGAAAAAGTCAGCACGAGACTGTTTCGCTCTGAAAAAAGCGTTCTGGGAGAGGGAGGGGAGCGGGTTTTTGATGGGTGCAAGTCAGCGGCCATCTGGAAAAACAACAAGAACAGGGTCAGGGGCTGCGTCAGCATCCAGCACGACATGAAGCACGTAGAAATGTGTGTTTCCAGGGTGTGTATGTGTGTGTCTGTGACGGTGCGCCTTACAACTCTGTGCGTATGTGTGTTTGTGTTCCACTTTCTGTTGTGTTGGGTCACTGATTTTCTTTTTCATTCAATCACATTTGAAATTAAGCTGTCTTCAGAAGGTGTGTGACGGTTTTTGTCACAGAAAGCCCAGTGCAAAAAGTGGCTGGGCTGTGCACACTGTTGCTAGGTAACCAACATAATACCGATGCTGCAGACTCATTTTGTTTCTTTTAAAAACTCGACGATGAATTTTTCATTTGTTCGGAAACCATGCTTAAGAGGAAGACCAAGGGGAGACTATATAGATGCCTAGTTTCTGCCTCTCCTCCAGGCTAAACTCGAATATTTGACTTTTTCACTGCTACACTGTAGCTGGTTGTAGAAAAAAGTGAGATTGGTTCTATTCTCACTTCTAGTTTCTGCATTGTAACTCTATATCTGTTTAGTCAGAAACTTAACGAGGAACATGCAAACTCTGCAAAGAGCCACTAGGCCTGGGAACCAAACCCACAATCTTCTTGCTGTGAGGCAACAGTGCTAACCATAGTGCCGCGTAATACACTAGAAACTCACACTGAGGAATGCTGGAACCATGAAACAAAGGACAAGACAGCAAAGGAGTAACACAAAGAGGGAGAGAACTAAACACAGATGAAACACATTAAGGCAGAGACACCGTCACACAGACGGAAAAGATATATTACAGGAAGACAGAGGTAAGAGCTAGCCTTAAAAATAAAACGGGAAACACGGGAAAAAAAAACTCTGAACTAAAACCTGACAGCAGACCTGACAAACTGAGGTTCCACCCATAGACTGTGGATAAGAGTGCACATAGACTCTTGGCCTGTAAGGTGAAGCCATGGATCAAAAGCCTAAAACCTGCATTCTATCTAATGACCATCAGTGGGTGACTCAACTGGTTGTAAAATGAAGCCAAAATGCAATGAAGTCTATGGGAAAATTGCCCTAATTTTGACTTGCGATATTAGCTCAGTAACCCTGTTCCTGCAACATGATCTTAATTTTTTCATATCATAGTTCCATTTAAAGGAAAATAAACCATTAAACATGGTAAGCATCAGGTGGAAGGGTGATTGTGCGATTGACGGACTATACCAAACAAATCAGGACAGCGTACAGAGTAGATTAAATCCACCCTCACTCCTCCTTTGCTCCACCTTCTCCTCAAACTATGCAAAATGTCAAGAGAGCAACGGCCAAAAATACAAACAGGGGATTTCAAAACAACTAATCACTGACCAGCAGTGACTTTTTTCAGAAACACTTGGGTAATAAGAGCTCACAGTTGCGGCAGATCATCTGAATGGATGAGTCCAAGGGCACCAGGGAAAGCAGGGCCCCTCTGCCTCCAAAAGCAAGACAGGCCCTTAGGAAAGGGAACGTCCTCAGGGTCAAGCTCAGGCAGTGCACCTGCTGACTCAGGGATAGGAGGAGACTGAATGGTAGCCAACTGGCTGACAGGCTGGAAAGAAACCAGCTGGGGTTCATGTTTGAACTTAACAGGCCTGAGGCCGGCTATTTGGGGTCCAGGCTGGTGACTGGCTTTCTGAGAAACAGTTTTTAGGCTAGTTTGTCAATTCCGCCCATACACTACCTGTCAACCTTAAACCATAATTTTCGTCGAGGGTGTGGAGCTGAAGAAACTGGGAGCAAGTTTGTGAATGGACAGGGAATGGAGGTCAGTGATGACCAGAGAGTAGGGTATAGGAAAAACATATGGAAATGTATTTTTAAAATGTGTTGCTCTGATCAGATGAAATTGAGTATTTGACAAAATTTGAATTTGCCAAATTAAAGGACAATATTAACCACACAACAATAAAGCATTTTATATGTGTATATACCATAGCAGAAGTGAATAAAGAGTAAAATGAAATAATTACAAGAGTCAGTTATGTTGGTGCATTAATTCTAACCTGCCAATGTTGCTACCGCAGGTGCTAATTAGCTTCAAGACAAATTATTATTATATTTAATATTTATTTAATAACAATTATTATATAATGTGTATTAGAATTTAGAACAAAATATCATTGTGTTTCTGTTAGAAGTATCTATTATTTTCAAATAAGCATCTGTCGTTTAATGAATGAAGGACATTTGTGCTTTTACCTGATCACAGGTTACATTTTTTATCAGTAACCATTTCTATACATAATTCATTTAACACGGCACTCACCTGCTGGCAGCCATGGTGCACCTTCACCCGAAAAGTAGGTTAAACATCTTCCTCATGTTCACCTTGACTGTAATTATGGAGGAGATGAGGACATTAATCATTCACTGTCACACTCAGTCTGAAGGCACAGTCACAGTTCCACTTCTTCACCTTTAACTCTCTTATGCTGAGGTCTACACACAGGCTTTCTCTATACTTTACATAGTTATAGTATGTGCCAAGAAAACAAATAACAAATAAAACTTACCACAGAAAGAATCTTCTGTCAAATTGTTTCTAATCACGTTCTTTGTCATTGTAATCTAGTATTATAATTAAATAGAGAGCACTTTTTGAAAACTATAGCACACAATGTTTGATAAATGCAGCAAAGTAGCGTTCAAACAGATAAAAAACTGATAGCTAAATAGATCTTTTGGGTTATAAAAACCAATTCAGGGTAATTTAAATAACAAAATGCAAAGTCATGTTAGGTAGGTAGGTAGGGTTGTCAGCCCCATTCACACAAAAAAAGGTTTTGGGTGATGGCTACTTCATCTGAAATTACGTTGAACCAACAAACTATATTATGTTAGGGGAATTAGCTTTTCCTCTACAGTTAAAAGTCCTCTTAATTAGGGTTTACTTAAATATCTTTAGGCCTAAAGGCATTTTTTTTAGTTTATAACACATTAAAGTTATGTTGCTCCAGCTACAGCAGCTTTACCATAGTATTTTTAAGCAATTTTATATGCTGTCTCAATTACTATAATAATGGGCTGGGCGAGTTCAGGCTCCTCAACCTGTGTCTAGGCCACATGCCTGCACCAGATTCAAACCGTAATATTGCCCAAAATCCAAAAGTCTGAAACAAAAAAACTGTATACTTAGGGTATAAAAGTACTGAATACTCTGAATAAAAATAAAATGCAGAAAACGTGAAGAAAAGAGTGCAACAAGCCATCACAGTGGTTAGCGCTGTTGCCTCACAGCAAGAAGGTCATCAGTTGGATTCCCAGCCTGGGCCCTTTCTGCGTGTTTGCATTTTCTCCCCGTGCCTGTGTGGGTTATACTAGACAAGATTGTTGGAAGGTGCATTGTCCTAAATCTATTCATTGCATGAATGACTGTGAAAAGGCTTTCTGTATTATGTGGCTCAATAGTTGGTCGATGGCAGATAATATCACTGGGGTAATTAGAGGTCAGCACGCAAGGTGGTACTAAACCCCCGCTGACGTGCCATGCTGATGATCGCTCCACATCTGCTCACTTTGGAGAGATTAAAGCTGCAGCCACATCAAGTCACATTCTACAAGCGAATTATTCTAGTTTCATGTATAAGAACAAATCCTGACCTGCACACACTGGACCTGTACTGGCCTCCACAGTGTCAGCTTTGTACAAACAGCTCTTTAACATATTTAGCGTCTTCAGCAGCAGAGGTGAGAGAAGCACAGGATCAATCCCAAGTGTTTAGGACACCCTTTAAAAGGTTAAACGTTGCTGATAGTGGTCGGTATTAAAAGCTTTGCTGAGGCTTTCACAGCCTGAGATTGTCACCGATCAATAGACTGGCTTCATTTTTCATCAGACTGTGCAGTAATTACAGTGATTTATTGTGCTAAAACAAATGGGAAGAATTTGACTTTGTCAAATGCACCTTAACTCAGAAATTGTTGTTAGATTTCAGACATTTTTGGGCTCTGAGGTTATTCACTGCATCCTCATGTGTTCATAGATCAATAGGCCTGACTGTCACTGACTGTGACAAGATGAGAGGCACCATACTAATATTGGATGGCCTCAGCAACACGCTGGAGAAACAGGTTTTTGTGGATTGTCAGCTGTCTATTTGCGATGACTTCATCTTGGCGATGTCAAGATCCGACTCGTCTCCTGGCCCTCCTCCTGTCTCTGGTCTGTGTTGTCAGTCATGCCCGGGAGCCGGGCGGCTATGACACACAACTCTCCTGCCCTCGCTCACCTCCGAAACCTTCTATACATCATCCTGATTACCTGTCACTTACCTCTGCAGCTAGATAAAAGCCAGCCTTTTCCTCCACTCATCACCAGGTTGTTGTTTCATCCCTCGCGCCGAACCATTTGCCTGTCCTCAGCCCTGCCGTCTCTTGCTCCCTGTATCTCCCAGCCTGACCTTCCTGTCTCTTCGTCGGTCTCACTTCCTGGTTTTGGTGTCGCTCGGGGATCAGAGCGCTGCATATATTTGTGCACTTGCTTTCACAAATACGTTTCAGGCCACGTGGCGCGTTATCCTGCAGGAAGTAAGGGAATGAAAACGGTCAGCAACAATAGTTAATAGGAAGTCAAACCTGACATGGTTATCTGCTGTTGTTGCTCATTTACTAACTGAATCTGGTCAGTAGCTGAGATCAGTAGCCTTAAGAATACAAAGGAAGAGTTGGGAGGTGGACATTGTCATTCTCTCTACAAGTGTAACCAAAGGCCTCGTGGTTGTGTGCGTAAAGAGTAGAGCTGCCATTGTGGGACAGATGACAATTCTGCATTACACATCACACCTCTGCTTGAGGATAGCTGGCATGAGATCTGAAATCACAGACCATGGAGGCCTGTTTAGTTCAATGTCAACAAGCCAAGGCAGCATAGTAACTGGTTACAAGCAGCGGGATCTCTGAAAATCTGTATGAAAGGGGCAGCAGAGAGGCTCGGCCTGAACTATAACTGAAGTTCCTAATTTTGATCTATGCGATTTATGTGTTGCACTGCCAACATATTTTTGGATAACTGGATGAATGTGTGAGAAAACAGGTGTGCAAGTGTTCCTATGAAAGCGCACACTGAGTGTACAGCATATGAGTGCATGCCATCATAGAACTTAAACCTCCTTTCCCTCATGAGAAAACCCCATTATGAATCAATATGCAAGCATGAATGACTAACCCGATTTTCTCCTGCAGACACACACTCGGCCAATTTCTAACTATCTTCAAATTACTTTGGATGCAACTGAGCTGCGCTCTAATTTCTTGTGGGTGACAGGAGCACAGTGTGAGGCTAATGAACAAATCTAATGAAGCTTTTTTTTTTTTGCTCCTGGATTGAGTGAAGTGAACGGAACTGTCTGTCGGACAAGAAGCATACAGTTTCAACTAAATCCTCGCAGTGACGCACAACTGATTTATCTTTTAATTTACTTAGCAAAAATCTCCAAATGTATTTCAAAGGTCTTCGTTCATTAGAGAATTGGAATACGATCATGTGAATACGGTGCATGGATCTGAGGTGAGATGAAAGAATGCGGCTTCAGCTTACTTAAACAAAGTGCGATCAATAGGCAGCCTCCACTCTGATGTCAAAGTATGTGTGACATTCAGTGGATAAAAGAAAGGTCAGGGTGCTTTTTCAGTGGATAAGATCAATGGAATGTGGGTACACCAATCCATAAGAGTGTAATGTATGACTTGACACAGACACACCCAAGAAATCGTATGACCTACCTACATCTATTCTGATGGTCAGTCTCGTATTTTGGACTATAGAAATTCTGAGGAGATGAACTTCAGCTTGCCCTGCAAATTGCGACACAGATCATCACAATTAAATCTGAAATTCCACATTTACAGATGAAATCTGTGTGGCATCAACTATCAACACTGTCCAGGATTAATGGGCCACATTTCTAACCAAAAATGAAAGAGGCAGCAGAACACACTGCTTCCTGTTAATTTCCTTTGAGAAGCAGTGAATCGCTTACAGGAAATTTGAGCTGAAAGTGGGGACAAAAAAGCAGCCCTTTTAACCAATGACGAAATGATTCCTGATTTCCTCCCTCCGTCCAAAGACATCATGTTTGGGTTAACTGGTGGCTTTAAATTGTCTGTAGGTCTGAGTGTTAGTGTGAGCAGTTGTTGGTCTCTGTCTGTCTCTGTGTGTTGGCCCTGTGACGGACTGGAGACCTGTCCAGGGTGTTCCCCGCCCTCACCCAGTGTGATTTGAGATTGGCTCCAGTACCCCCCATGACCCAGAAACGGTTAAGCAGTAGAGGAGTGAGTGAGCGAGTGAGTGAGTGAGTGAGTGAATTAAGCTGGGTAAAAATTGACTTGGAAAAAGCACAAAGTAGATCTGAAAAAATGACCTTTGAGTGAAATGGAGGAGACCTGATTAAAATATTAAGATAATAAGCATGAAACAGATTTTTAAATTAAGTTTGATCAGGAGCACCCAACATTTTTTCCAGACTGCTAAGTAAACAGCCTTTAATGCTAATGCTGCCTGTGTAGCAAAATGTACAAAAAATTTCTTTAAAGAGCATCTTCAGGCATATTTTCTGTCTTATATGAAGGGTTGAATAGTGCATAATTTAATCATGCAGTTTCATTTTATGATGCTGTATCCTGATTGACTGAGTTAGTGATTGGTTATAGGCAAAAGCTTCAGCGCAGTGGACTTACATAGTTCTCTTCTAATTACTTTATTGCTGGGAGGAAAAAAGCTCAAGTGAAGTCAAATGAGAAATGTTCTGTGTCAATAACTGTGTTTGAATGTGATTGAAAACCAGGTAGACAGAGGAGAACCTGGGAAAATGAGCCAGATGCAAACAACTACCTACAATCATTTTACCTATCCCACTGCCTTTCTGAGTGCCTCTGCCCCCTCGATTGCGTGTTGTCCCACCGAAGGAAACAAAGCTTGCAGGAATAAACAAAGACAGAGATTGAAAACGGCAGCATGAGGGCAAACGACAGAAAGAGAGAGATACAATTGCGAGCGAGGGGGGAAGAGGGAAAGACTGAAAACAACCAACAGGCAAAACAAGACATGATACTGCCGCAGCATCTTGAGCATATGCTGGGACAATTAGAATGTAAACCAGATCCTGTGCACACTGGGATTTGCGCGCTCTGACCCTTGTGTTGTGGGGGGGGGGGGGTTGATTATGTTATAGGATGGCCTTCCCTGGGGAATACAGCCTCCAAAGAACAGATCAGAAGAATGTGTTTGCTCTGAATAACAAGCTCTGTACATCAGGGAGGCTGAATATGAAGGTACGTGGATATTATGGCAGAAGAACACATGTGCCTACACAGCTGGAACATGGAGCCGCGGCTATAAATCCGTTTGAAGTGTCTGAAATGATGCCCTCAAAGGCACAGCCGCGGGGGTGAGACAGATATGCAGCGAGAACAAAGGAGGAAGTTCGCAGAGCAGATGGAGTAAAAGAAAAACGAAGCAAAGGAGGAAAGATGGACGATGAGAAGATAAGAGGAGGAGAGGAGCGAAAGCTGAAGCCCTGCGTGTGAAGGGAATAGCCTTCACCTATCTGGGCCATGAAAGCAACCTATGGGAGGAAACTGTGAGCTGAAGTGTGGCCATGGGTCTTCGTGCTTCAGTGAGAACACGAGACGCCTCAGTCTATGTTGGCTCATCAAAAGGCTCTGAGTACTGCAGAGAACAGACAGGTTCTTTATGGGCAAGCAATCATGCCACGAAAATAAACACAAACCCAAACAAATGTATTAATGATTTTGGACACCAAATAAAGGTCTGTACGTAAATAATGTAATAAAGTGCTTTTGCACACTATGAATGAACTATGACACTATGAAATTTTATCTGGCTGGTATGAATTCTCTGCTGTAACTGACACTTAAGTGTTTCTCCTCATTCTTACTCTTTGCATGACTGACACCACAGTTGTCACTTTCTTCATTTGGAACTGTCAGTAGCTCGTGCAGCACGACGGCCAATCTCAGGAAGGTTTGGGAACTGTGGACGGTGATTTTCAGGGGTGTCTCATGTTGATCCATATTGTACTTCCCTGTATCTGAGCAGGACAGTTCAGCTCTGATCCATGTGACTGTTAAAGGAAGTAGCGGGCAATGTTGTCGTCTAATTTACATGTGATAGAAGACGTCAGACAGGCATATATCAGAGTCGTCCATTCTGCTCTGTAACAGTGGGGCGAGGCCCAGCCCAAAGGTACGTGGCTGCACATGATTCTACTGATATTGTCTGAAATGTGAGAAGGGGACTCTCATGGCTCAGGGATCCCTGCTGGTATTCTTTGCTGCAATCACCACCATGAGTTTCAACGTATCTTGCATTCTAGCAGTTGCCTCAATTCTGAGGCATTCTTGGGTGACCTTGACT
The DNA here is from genome assembly GCF_900963305.1 of Echeneis naucrates. Taxonomy (NCBI): domain Eukaryota; kingdom Metazoa; phylum Chordata; class Actinopteri; order Carangiformes; family Echeneidae; genus Echeneis; species Echeneis naucrates. Next base: position 16,029,257 of record NC_042534.1, read on the forward strand.
TTGAAATCCACACACTACACTATATTCTTTACTTTCTTTTTGGCACTGAAATGTTGAGATGTTGAGCTATTGACAAGCGCCTCACACTATACTCCGGCACTCATCACCACACTGAGCTGGATGGATCACTGGGCTGTCAAATGCTTCTGGGGTCTCGTCGGTGGAGTTGACTCTGGTGAGATTTTTTTCAGGTGTCCAAGGGTGTTGAGGTGGTTGAGGTTATGTCTAGCACACTGGCAGTAGCAGGTGTTAGATTAACTGAATTTCCCTCTCAGATGACTAAGCCCTCAGGCTTAGCAACAGCAGGCTATGCAAATTGGGCTGCAGCACATGCATACAGTATGTGCTTATTTGTTGAGTAGCTTTGTACAGCACCTAAGTGATTGCAGTAGTGCTTCTCAGGCCCAAACCCAGATGCTCATCGAGCTGTTGAAGGAGAACTGTCTTTCTTGCCTTCCCCTACATGAATCTGATCTTGAAATCTGCCCTCAAAGTTACTTCCACAAATTGAAAGGGTGGAAGCTGCTTCCATCTCCTTTTGAACCTCTTGCTTTGATCCTTGTATTTTCTAAGGTTCATTTTATTTGTTGTTTTCATCCTTTGCAAAAAAATAAAAACAACAACAACAACCAACATTTCGCGTCACATTTATTGTCATAGCGATGGTCTCTGACCCCCACAGTGTTTCTACAGAATAAGGGTGAGAAAAGATATAGATACGGCAATATATCGCAATAGTCTGCTGCCCAATATAATATCGATTTTTCAGCTCCTAATATAAATTTTTTATCAACACAATGATTAATGTTTTTAGATGCGTTGTGAATACAAAATGGCTTCCATACCTCCTCTCCGGTAGATGGCGGCAAAGAGCCACTCTGCTGTGCTTGCGCAGCAGCATTCCTGTAGTAGAGGGAGTGGCTGAGCCAACAGAGCTGACAAAAGAACAACACCTCCACAGTTTAAGGCTGACATTTGGTAGCACTTTGGGTGCCAAGTTAAAAAAGAGAGTAAAAACAATCAGAGATTCATGGCTACAGTAGTTTCAGTGACAAAAATTAATGCACCTTATTTGATGGTGCCAACCGCAGTGTGTAAAACTGCATTTTATTTTCAATAATTTCTTCTGTGAACATGTGCACATGTCATGGAAATTAATAAAATGTCAAGGCTGTTTTGGATCAAATAGTTTTTACTTAATTTCGTTTATGTTTGATTGTATTGTATGTATGAAATGTATGGTATGGTGTATATATATATATGTATATATATATAAATATATGGTGTCAATTCAATTGTAACTTGGGAAAAGAACATGACTGTCTCTGTTGTGGCCAGCAACTATTTTATTTTATTTTTGTTTATTTTGTTATTGCTGTTTTAATTTTAGTTCTTTGCAAATTGATTTTTGGGATAAAGGGGCAGATCAAATAAGCTTATTCTTCATTCTGCTCCTTTTCATTCAGATTTGGGAATGTTGTTTATATTGTTTTTTTTTTTTCTTTCTCTATGATTTAAATAAACATCAATAAATAAAAATAAAATAAAATTTACATTTACAGCAACTCTTGATATCGCAATATCGTGATACTATTGTATCCTGATCCGTATCTCCATCTTTACTTACATTCATCTATCTAGTTGCTAAACCAGGATGCATCTTTTGGAATGACAGGCGTTTTATGGATATTACAGCTAAAAACAGTCTGAAATCGTCCATGTTAGCTGCTTTCATTCTGTTCATTTACCCTTTGACTCACTTTCCTGCTGTGCATTAACAATAAATACTTTGAGGCATAGACAGCTATGAAAAACATTAGAAAAGGCCACAATACTCAGAACATCAACTCTGACTATGCATGTTATGGATACTCAACATAAAATGTGCAGCCTATTCAAATTCATCGCTTTTGAATACCATTTGTCTTGATCACAACATGAATAGAGACAAGAGGCTCAGTCGGCTGAACCCTGAGAAGAATAGCTGTCACCTCATCTGTTACCCCTGAAGCATCTAAAAACTCTCCCTTTTTAATTTTCTTCGCTTCATATCTCATCTCAGCCTGTTTGTCTTTTCCCTTTCAGCGCCTCACAAGTGTACCTTCAAAACCTGGAGTGGAAATACTTATGAACATTTGAGACTCATGCTGGGAAGTCCCACATACAAAGATTAGTTTTTGCTTGTTTTTTGTTTTGTTTGTTTGTTTTTTTTTCATTCGGTAAATCTCTTGCTTCTCAAAGGGAGAAATCAAATGTTATTGTGAAATGCTGTTTCCCCCGTGGGTGGCCTGAAATAAACAAAGACAACTAAAAACCATCCCACACATTTGGTTAGCCATTGCCATTTCTCGTGATACCCAGCAGTTTGTTGAATCCGAGCCTTCCTGTCAAGTGTCAATTACCTCCGCTATACTTGGAGCGCATCCACACCTCCCTCTTGTGTGACCTATCATATTGTATGTCTGTCACATTCCTCATCTTGTAATTGATGTTCATGGCTAAAGTTATGCGAGAGAAATGCTGCTAATCCTCTTATCTCACAAACAGTGGGATTTGTCTCTTGGCTTGCTCAAACCCCCAAAGGAGAAGTGTTGGTCATATCCAATTATGCCATTTACGCCCCATGTTTGGTTTTATCACCCAACTACCTGCCTTGTTTGCAAACCTTTCACCCCCTCGCTCGCTTCCTGAGTCACATCAATATCGCACCTCTGCTCTAACTATGTAATAGCCAACAGTCCAGTGGGAGAGTTGCAGCTCATTCCTGAAGCACAGAACAAAATGTGCCTTGAGGAGATTGATTGAAAAGTGATTCAATTTCAGTTCACTCAAGCAAACAGATTTTCCTCATGGTGCCAAGCTATGCAAATGGTTTAACATTACCCAAGTTTCAAGATACCCCCCGGGAATCGTACATTTTTCTACACCACTGGTTTCAAACCTTTTCCCCTAACTGCAATTTGACGGAAAACAATATTAAGGTCATAGCTTGCCTTCCCAAGGACTTTTTATGTTAATGATTATGATGGAACTTTCAAAATGAAATTGAAAGCAGCTCAAGCAATGTACGGGAAGAGTGTCGATGGCTTTTGCTATGGATGTAATATTTCAGAGAGACAGCAAGTTTGAGATGTGCGGTGACTTGGCAACCAGATAAGTTAAGTCCTTCTCATTGACTTACCACACTGAGTGGCCCTAGCAGGTTTTTTTTTACCTCAACAGTCTCAATGTTTTTAACACTTTTCAAAAATCCATCTATGCATTCATCCATTATCTATCCCACTCTTCCATTCTATCCCAGCTGATGTTGGGTGAACCTGGACACAATACTACTACGGCCCATCTACAATACAACCTCAGCACACTAATGGGCTCCATGGCACAGGCTGGAAATTCCTGTTTCAAGGACATTTCTGTTGCCATAGGAATCTACCATCTTCAACATTTCTGATAAACTCTTCAACATGAAACAGATGTACAGTATAGTGAGGGGAAAAAATGATGTTGCCCATGTAGCACATGGGAAGTATGTCACCCTGCCATTACTGCAGAGCTCAGGTGTGGGCTTTTTTACACCAATAAGATCAGCAGCGGAGACCTGGGATTCATTTTCTACCCAATAATCACCTCCCACTGGTGTCATTACAAGAGACAGTGGAGAAACGACTACCTACTATTTTCTATCTGGTTGTGCTTCCATTCCGCGCCTCTCTGTCCCTCTCTCTGATTGGTCGGCCTATCTATCCAGCTATCTGTCCCTCCATCAAGCTATCCCTGCACCCTCGCCACCCCACTGCCCCCACATTCTCCTCCACCATAATCCTGGTCTGTCTCTGTCCATCCTCATCTTCCCCCTCTCCGCCTCCCTCCGTCCTCCCCATTCTTCCACCCCCACTAGTACACCTTCCTAAAAGTGCTGATAGATAGTGTTTCTTTCTGCAATGGCTTTCCCCGCTGACAAATCCCACGGGCCATCTAATCGCTCATGCTGACTAAAAGGGCAAAAAATCCCCCGCTGATAACTTGATGACATATTTTTGATAACACATCTAGCAAAGAGGCTGCTCCCTGGTAAAATGCAAGGGAATACATGAGAAAACCCTGTGGTGAAATTCCATGTAGCCTAAGTGCAGATAAAGCAGATATAGAGGATTTATCCATAGCAAAGTGTCTCCCTCTATCCGGCTCAGGGCTCACTAGGTGACTACCTGTCTTTTCTACTGCCAGGTCAGACATCTGTTACTATATCAAGTGCGAGTTTCACCCTCAAAAACTTGCAGAATCGTTTCCTTTGACAAAAATGGGAAAAAAAAGAGACAAGCAATATCAAAGTATTTGTTTAAGATCGACCCAGAAATTTGATATTTGCAAAGGACAGATTTCACTTTATTTAAATAAGCAGTCTATTGAAATTGAAAATGTAAATCTTGAATTTGACACTTTAATCTTAATTTGAAATCTACAAGTATGGGATTTTTTTTTCCAGTCAACTGACCTGTAAATGGCCCTGAAGAAAAGAATCAAAATAACCTTATAAACCTTATTAGAGCCACAACATGCAGCAACATGTCTCTGAAGTGTTTATCATATTTCCAGTTTTCATGTTTACATATTTTGTTAAGGCCACCATATTCCTAATGATGACTCAAGGGCAGATGTAAAAGCAGGTGACAAGACTCCAGATTGCAATTTGTTTTTCACTATCTTGGCTTTCTGAAACCAGAAGAAACCATATTTGGAGGAGGAAGTGAGACCGAGGAGCAGTGAGGGCTGCGAGACTGAGATCATAAACCAGTGGTGTCGTCTCCTGATGCTCATTATGTAGAACAGATGTCCATGTGTATGTGTATGTGTAAAAGTCTATGTTGGGTCAACACTTAGTTCTGTTGATGTTCTCAGTTACAAATAAAGCCTGCATTAACATTGGCCCAAGAAAAGTGACCTTACAAAGTTGTTATGCTCCTTATTTTCCTTGTGACTCCTCCTCAGTGGATAACTCCAGATAGTGTTAATTACTTCAGCTTTGCTCCAGAAAAACTAGTCAAAGATAAGGGCTGGAAACTGCTGACACAGCCTGGGATGGTTAATAGTTTGCTCTGAGACCAAACTCCTCCCTGCCTCATTATCATTCTTCACCAGTTTTCCCTCAAAAGCCCCAGTTTTACGAGAGCCTTTCCTAAATTAAATATCAGTTCACAGCAGATGAGGAGAGAAGATGAGATGTGAACGACCGGAGAGCAGCTGAGGCAAAAACACTAACATTGCATTCAACTGCTGACTTAGTAAGCTGGTAACAGTCAGTCTTGGTGTAAACTGGTATTATTTTAGTGTGGTACTTTTTTTTCCTGGTGACTGAGTCCTGATGGTGTCTCTCATTAGCAGGATTCTGACTGAGGACTGGTAACTGCATCCGATGACTCAAATCAAATTTTATTTGTGTCAAACCATCTTCAGGATGGTGATGATATGTGATGAATGCATTTTCTGCCACTGACCCGCTGAGTCCGGCTGAGAGTAAACAGCCTTCTTACTTTTACACCAGCTTGCAGATGATGCAGTGCGTGTGCTCATCTTCAGTGCTGGACCCTTGTTGTTTCTGATACAGAGCTGAAACAGCTGTCTGGGTGCCATTTTCAGACAAAAACTTATACAAATGAGGAGGGGCAAAAGGTACACCCAAACAAACAGAGAGATCTACAGAGTCAGACATTTAATTTGTTGTTTTAACACTTTAGTGAACACTGCAAGACAGCATCATGTAGTAACTTTTCTTTTACACTCTCCAGTTCAGTTTCATGCCTTTTCCTCCTGCATTCCTTTCCTTAATTTTACCTGCAGGCCTCTCACTGTTCATGAAGTGGTCAGTATACATCTTTGTTAGCCAATATGCCATTTTTCCTGGTCTTTACAAGCCAAAATATACTGTTGTGTTTGCAGCATCTTCCTTGTGTGTCATTTTGGCCGTCCAATCAATATGTGGGTGTCAAAGTCAGGCTATCCCCAACATGTCGAACATGCAGGAACTCTACATGCACAATTGAAACAAATAAAAAGTTCTAAGATACTGCAAAATGTCCAGTGAGCAGCACAAAACATCAACGGTGTCAGACTGATGGGTTCAGTGTTCTGAGCTCCACCATGTCACAGCCACCATTCATTTGTGCTGTTCAAACAACAGGTCCTTCAGTAGCTACAGTCCTTTCATATAGCCAAAACCTTCTGACTGTCTTCAGTTAACTAAATTTAGTAGATCTATTAAGCCAACCTCCCCGGAGAACCATTACCTTATCGTGATGGGGAGGTTTGTGCCACGGAGCCCAGCTGGGCACAGCCCGAAAAAACAGCGTGGCACTTAATGATGCCACCGGGATGCCTCCCAAAGGAGATGTGGCCTCCTCCCACCTGGCATGTCCAGGTGGGAGGAGGCCACGGGGCAGGCCAGGGACCAGGTGGGGAGATTATATCTCCACACTGGTCTGGGAGCCCCAGTCAGAGCTGGCCAATGTGGCCGGGGAAAGGGAAGTTTGGGGTCGTCTGCTGGAGCTGCTACCCCAACGATCCAGGCCCGGATAAGTGGATGAAGATGAATGAATGAATGAATTAAACCAAACATAAACAAAAGCGGAGCTAAAATCGAAAACTTAATTGAAATTAAAACTACCACCAATTTGGATCTAAATATTCCAAAAATCCCAGTGGCCCGACTCCAGATAAGCGGATGAAGATGGATGGACGGATATTACAAAAATGTAATGTGGAGTCTTGAATATTAGATCACTATCATCCAAATCCCTGTTAGTTAATGATCTGATAACTGGTCATGTTTTGGATTTAATCTCAATCACTGAAACCCGGCTTCAGCAGAATGAGCATGTTCGTACTAATAAATGAATCTACATCCCTAACTCATGTTAACGTTCATATTCCTCATACCAAGGAGGGGGGGTGGCTACTATGTTTCATTCCAGTTTATCAATCATACAAATATTTTGAAAGTATTGTCCTCTGTCTCTCCCCTTCAAACTGGAAAATTGAAAAAACAGTACTGCTAGTTACAATATATCGTCCACCTGGTCCTTCCCTGACTTCCTATCAGAATAAATACTTAATACAGATAAAATCATTATAGTGAGTGATTTCAGCATTCATGTAGATTTTGTCAGTGGCAGTCTTAGTTCTGCATTTAAGTCATTACTGGACTCGACTGGCTTTTCCCAGTGAGCGAACCTGCTCACTGTTTCAATCACACTCTTGACCTGGTGTTAACATATGGCATGGAAATTGACCAATTAACATTTCCCCACAACCTTCTTCTCATCTGGGAATAAATTCAGCTATAGCAGATGTTTATGTGAAAATGCTGTGGCCAAATTTAAGGATAATATTGAGACATCATTTGGCTGTCCACTAATGCAGATGAATTCTTCTTCGCCTGGAAAGAAAGCTTAAAAACATATAATAAAGCTCTTTGCAGTGCCAGAAGCTCCTACGATTCAGCATTGAGGGAAGAAAACAAAACAGCCCCGGGTTTCTCTTCAGTGCTGTAACCAGGCTGAAGGTAACCAATGATTCCTTTAGCTCTGAGCAGCGATGATTTTATGTGCGTTTTTACCGAGAAAATCGTAACAATCAGTACCAAAATTCAACAGCTTTTACCTAAAATTGGCTAGATGGATCTTTTTTACCAAAGGATAAACATAAGAAAAAGAACCTAACTCAACATGGCGTGTGTAATCAGTAAAGTCAAGAGTGTAGGGGAGTGCCTGAGTGAAACAATGCCTGTGTGTGTGATGCAGTAAGGTGTAGAAACTAAGACCGAACCGAACCCAAAACCAGATGCTGCCTCAGGAAGGAGAAGAGGAAGAGCAGAGAGCAGCCAAAGCTTTTAAAGGCTCACTGAGCTCAGGTGCTGCCACTTCCCTGATGGCCCTCGGCCACGCCACCAACTCCCAGTATCGGTCCGGGGGTTGGACTTTAAGATCAGGTTTAAAACCTTCCTTAATGACAGTTCAAAATTTCTCTTTTTCATTCAGTTGTGCTGGCCTAGACTGCTAGGGGTTGCACTAATTACCTCTCTCTCTCCCTCTTGCCGTCCCTCTGTGGCTCTCTCTCTCTCTCTCTCCCCCCATGCGTGTACATTACAACCTTACATGCCTTTGTTTCTTCCTGTAGTCTGTCTTTCGTCCCTTCTATGCTCTCTCTTCCTGTCCCCGTCCTACAGCTGCTGAATCATCTCTGCTCCGTGTACCCACTCAATACCTGCTGCTGCAGTAGTTACCTTTAGTTATCATTACGCACTACTACTCACTTCCCATTGTAACCTTCTTCTCCCTGCTGCTGCCGGCTCTGTCTGAGGTTTCAGCCTCTTAAAGGAAGTTCTTCCTTGCCATTGTCGCCAAGTGCTCGCTCTTGTAGGGATCTGTTGGGTCACAAAAACAACTCAATAAAGAGTTTGATTTAGACTTCAATGTTTCAAGTGCCTTGATGTAACTTTGTTATGATTTGGTGCTATATACATTGTTTGATTTGATTTGAACTTTTTTTGAACGAGGGAGCAGTGTAGCATGATCACAGCTGAACTGACAATTTTTTCTGAAAGCTACTGATTCAGTCACTCAGTGCAGTCACTTCAGTTTAAAGGCTTAATGATAAAGAATGTTTGGTATCAGATTTATTTCTGCAGATTGATTTGATTTGATTTGATTTCCTGTTTTATTTTGTCAGGGCTTTCCTTGTGTGTCTATTGTTGTTTTCTTTCCAATCTTTGACTTGTTTTCCCTGACATATGAATTATCTGTTTTTTGGCTCAATGTTTTGTTACCTGGCGTTTAAAGTCTGCGCGTTCCTCAGTGTCTTCATCAGTTCTTCTGTTTGCCTTTGTGAAGCCTCTGCTGTCTCTTGTGCTGACAGTGATTTAAATTCTGAGTTTGCTCCCGTGTTGCGTTTGCTTTGCTGAGTTTGCCTACTGTTTCCATTTTTTTTTTCCTGTGTTCTGCCTGCATTTCAAGTTCTGCTTCCTTATCAACAACATAATGGTACAGTTTCCCTTCAAACATTGCAAAAAGTATTCTTGCTCTTTGTTTACGTAACTGGGCCATGTCCACTGCCAGTATGATCCTGAAGTTCTTCTGTGTTCCTTCAACTAAATAGGTAAGCAGCTAGTGTCATAGTTACAATATGAGCACAGTGTAAATGAACACAAAACATATTGCCACCTGATGAATAGGGCGAAAACATGGACTCATAGGCTCATAAAAGAAGTAACTTTATTGCCTAGGGCAATTAAAAAAAACATAATTCATTGTTTAGAGGGGATGGAAGGGACCATGGTTGATTGTTATGCATATTTAAAAACGTAGTTGATGATTGAGAACATCAACACAACAACTGAATCAAACGCAACTGGACTTAGGTCAAAGCCAAGAGGCTTCAGCAGTTTGGAACGCATCGGTCTGACTAGTCCTCACTAGCCTGACCAACAGCAGTCCTAAGTCCAGTTGCGTTTGATTTAATTGCTGGTGCTTGTGCCTTGCAGGTGAAAAGAGATGAAAATAATATGCTTGAAGATGGTGATAGGTTTTTACTTGAAATGTATTAATTCACTTTGCTATAAGAAAAGTGCACTACAAGTTGTGTCGGAAAACCTTGATATTTCCAATTTATTCTGTCTCCTCGTGAATGTATTGATCTGTGTTGTGAAAAAAGCGTGTTGCAAAGAAAATGTAAAAAATGGAAGACTTTCAAGCTGAAATACTCCACATCCTGTGTTCCCTTCCCTAAAATCATATTTTTCCTGGTCACCAGGGGCGTAACACTGGCCTCTGCCCATCTCAGCACTTTGTGATGAAACCTTCAGAGAGCGTCTTGAACATAAATTCATTCATCTGCTACCGCTTATCCATTTCTGGGTCATGGGAGGGTCAATCCGAGCTCACTCTGGGTGAGGGTGGGGTACACCCAGGACAGGTTGCCAGTCCATCACGGGGCCAACACACAGAGACAGAGACCAACAACCACTCACACTCAGACCTACAGACAACTTAGAGTCACCAGTTAACCCAAACATGTCTTTGGATGGAGAGAGGAAACCCACGCAGGCACGGCGATGCAAACTCACTCATTTCAAGGCAATGCAAACTCACAGAAAGGCTCCAGGCTGGGAACTGAACCTGCAGCCTTCTTTCTGTGCGGCAACAGCGCTAACCACTATGCCGGCGAAAAAAGTCTAAACACGCACTGTAGCCAAACGAAGTAAGAATTTAGATGACCCATATGTTTTAGTTTGAAGCCCCAAACTTCTGCTGTCAGCCTTAAAAAAAAGAAAAGTAGACTCTCATTCTCAAGCTCAGTATCAGCCTCCCTCCCTCTCATTAGCAGCTCCCCTGTTGCCTGCAGAAGCTCCTTATTAGAGTTCAGAGTATTGATTATGGAACTGGTTCAGCAGCACATCCCACAGCCCAGATCCCAGGGCCCACATTGTTTGCCTCCCTTTGCCCTTGTCTTCAGTCCAGCCGTCTGGCAGGCAAAATGGATCTCTGTTTAAATCTATAGGCAGAAGTCACTGAAACTCTGGACTGAGTGGGTGAGGCTGAGAACTGACTTCTTGTCCTTTCTTACGGAGTTCATAGAAGCTTTGCAAGGATGCACCATGTTATAAGATGTCAGGTATTAAACTGAGTAAAAACTGCAAAAATCAAATGTGAGGTTTTAGCAGGTTTTGGAACAATTACCTCTAATAATGTTAGCCAGCCTTGAGTTAACTTTATTGGTATGAGGTTACACATAGCAAAAAAACTTTTGCAGTGTTGAAAGGGATTAAAAATATTGCTGCAGGCTTTTTTTTTTTAAGAAAACATCATGGGTTAGATCGTATTGGTTCCCAGATGGTGGTGGAGGTGGAGTTGGAGGTTAAATGGCTGATATCGGGCCTAGAGACCAAGGTGTAGTGTGGCAGATGAGGAGGTGGTGCAGTTTGGTGCCTTGTCTGGCTCAAGGGGATAACTGGGGCACAGGGGAAAGGCAACGGAGATACTCTCACATAAAGACCTGGTGGCCTGCAGAGCTCCAAACACTGAGGCCGACAAAACAGTTGGTCACAAATGAAGTGTGATCCAGACTACTTGATTAGACATGAACACAGGTGAGGAGAAAAAGTCATGACATTATATATACAGTACGTACACACTGACTTGAGAAGCATTCCACAATCAGAGGATTCAGGCGATCTGATGACTCAAAAGCACAATATAGTGGGTCACCCAAAGGGGCAGGTCAAAGATGCTTTGGATGCACATTGAAGAGGTGTTAAATTGTCCATCTCTCACCCGCAATGCGCTCCTCCTGACTAAATCAGAAGGCATTAGGTTGAAATAGCCTCTCCGGGCTCATCTCTGACTGCAGAAACAGCTCTAAAAAAAAAGGTCTAACAACAAGCTGTTGTACCATCTACTTGATCACTTGATCTCTGAGAGAGTGATGAATGCAAGATGTTTGTGAGTGAGATTAATTGGCATTCACAAAACTGCATTCCCTGCACAGCGTCAATGAGCATCAGGCCGATTTGCACGTAGCCTGAGTCCAGTGTTGAGACTCTGCTGGTCAAAGCACGCTCTCATATGAAAGACTGGTTGTCCCATCAATGAGTAGGTGCTGTGGCTGCGTAGCAGCATCAGTGCTCTCTGCCGATCACCCTCTGCTGCAGGCTAAAAGAAAACCTCCATACCTCCACAGCTGCACACTTTGGAAGACGTTCTATGGATTGTTAGGACATCCATTTCTTGTTTTTTTTTTTTTGAATGCACTTATTGTTACTTTGGAAAGAAGCATCAACCAAACGCTTGTGCTGCAACTTTCCAGATACGCATACAGTTAAGCGGTCAAGCTCCCAATGAGAAAAGGTTGGCAAATGAATTAGTCATTTTTCAAGGCTTTTAAACAAGAGAATTACTCTTCCAAAGTCATGTTTAGAGAACTAAACCCCCTCACTGCCACTTTTAGGAGGGTTACAAAGCCAACTGGCAGCTGTCTCACACCACTTTGGCTCACATGTCTGAATGAAGCGCAGTGAATTCAGCTGTTGGCTGTCAAGTTTAGTTTTCATTCTGCTTTCGCTCTCTCTCTGTCTCGCACTCTGCACTAACAGTGGGCTCTGCCACACATGCTAAATGTGCAGTACATTCCCATTTAACAGTTTCTTTTTTGTTCATTTAATATTTAATGCTCGTATGTGGGAGCAGAAATGTTTTATTATTTATCCTGCGGCCAAACACAAAGAAGTCCAGTCTCGTGTCCATAATGTGCAGATTCTCTTTGTTCTCTTGTTTCACATGCTGAATTGTTCTGAAATCACAGAGGACATTTGGAACTGCCTTTTACTTCAGCCATTTACATGTAGTCAAGTGACAGTTTGACTGTTTGTTTAATATTCCATTCACTACGTTGCATAAATTGAAGGAGCCGGACTCTGTTAGAAGATCAGTTACACCACAGCACTTGAGGAATCCTCCTGACAATTATGTGTCATCGTGTGTAATAATTTTTGCTTACAAAGGGGGATCTATCTCTTTTCATCATCATCATAATGTGGTCCCATGTGTCCAGCGTGTTTCCAAATTTAGCCTGCTGAGCGTTCTGATTCTCAACCTCACTGCTGTCTCTTCCACTATGAGTTAACATGTTTCCTTGAATTAAAGAGCTGTGTTAAATCTGTAATTAACCCGCTAGATACAAAGCAGGGTTTTACTACCACATCAGAGTGACAATCAGAAGAACTGCTTTTACTTCTTCGAATTCCGAATTCCCTTCAGGCTTCAATGTTGTTTGTCATATCTGACCTAGGGGAATCTTCTTTCGCATTAACTGATGTTGCAGATTGAGGACACTGAGGCAGACAAGTAGAACGTGAACTTCTCGCTATAGCCAAGATATTTATAAGGTTGGAAGTATTAAGGGGTTAGACCCTCTTGTGTTAATGCTGCTTTATTGTGTTTTGAACCCCAAAGATGAGAATCTTGACATTAAACTTGTGACAGCAACTATATAAGCCTCCCAGATGGTGGAGGTCCGATTAGGGTTCAGAAACATGCTTTCGGAAACTGCCCCTCAAACTGTTGGTCCAAATGATTTGACATTTGATGAGCCCTATGAAACTGAAATATGAAGCCGGCTGGAGGGGGTTTGTATAACTCAATCGCTTTTAGAGTTCTGCACGACTGAAGGCACGTCACAGGTTGTCAGACACGGCCAAGATGGCAACAGCAAAGCAGCCCACTCTGAGCTTCCACACCTCAGCGACCTATGGATGACATCACACAGGCAACATGTCTCTTTATACATATCATTAATACATATACACAATAAAACATACACCCCAGAGGTATTTGCTACATGGACAGTTGAATCTAAAAGAATGACCGACTATCAATGTAGCACTTCATTCATCGAGTAAAGGAGAAGTAGGAATAATGAATGAATGAATGTTGTCTATGACTCACTGATCATTTTGCAAGTCCTCCAACATTGACATTCATGCAGGTTGTTTGTCCCTAACCCTCAGATGCAGGGTAGGTCCTGGAGAAAACAAGTTCCTCTTGATGCTTAGGATCGAGGGAGCAACACGGTCTACTCACAGGAAATTAACAGCGTGTGAAAGTCCTATGATTATTGATCGATCCATCCACCACAATCCTTTCATATCAGGAATTTATACTCCACCGCTACATTTACTCTGTTTTCACATCATACGAAGAGCTTGTGACACTACCCATAGAAAAAACTGAAAAAGCCGATGGCAAAAACGTTTTTTACTACAGGGGTGCAGTCTCAAATTTTATCCGTCTACTTTTGCGATTCCAAAATTACATAGCATATGGTTCCAGATACCTCAGGGAGGAAAACAGCAGCGTGTTGTAGGGCACTACAGTTTGAGCAAGGGTGGCTCACGACAGGAAGCACCCTTGCTCATTAAAGATCATTAATTCATGTTTTTGCTTTTCCGGTCATTAAAACCAAGCCCCAAGGGAAACGCTTTTCAGAGCATTAATGCAGATGTTAATAGAACAAGAAAGAAACTATTTATGAACAAAACAGCGCGAAGGTCACATATCATGAAGCCTGAAAATAAAGTTTCAAAATAGCATGTTCCCTTGTTTTAATACATTTTCTTCATTTCAAGGCAATTTTGAAATAAATCATATCAGTTCATCAATATACATTTATTATGAAATCTATTTTATATGGGGAAAAAAAGCTTGTGTGATCTATTTAATCTCCCCTTTGAAATTGTTTTTCAATTTGTACAGATTTTATTATATCTACACTACCAGTCAAAAGTTTTGACACACATTTCTATTCATTTGAATGAGAAAGCGATTCCAAACTTTTGACTGGTGTATTATTCCTTTGACTATTTACCATTTTTCCTCTTTCTTTTGTTTTGTCACAGATGGCCTAACGCCCATGTGGCATGACAAGAGAGTAAAACCTTTCATTTTGGTCAAAAACAAGTTGCTGACAGGTCATTTCCAGTCGTCCCCAGCAGCAGTGCTTAAACTGGGAATGCACTACCCGACTGTCCTGCCTAAAGTATCTGATGTGAGGCACAGCAGTCATCTCTCACAGGTGCGTCACATCACCCTGGTGAGGCTCAGTTCCTTTCAATGTAGTGTGTCTGACAGGAAGTGTACATCAAAAAACAAAACTGACAGCATGTAAGGAGAGGAAGAACACAGAGAGAGGAGACAGCAATTAAATTAAAACTTTTCCTTCCTGACAAGTGCTACTGTTGCTGTTTAAGTATATTTTTGTATATTTTTCATATTTGTTTGCCAGTTGCTTTTGTTTTTTTTTCCCACCCTATTGATTTTATGGGCATTTTTTTACACTCACATAAGAAAACCTTCAGAGGATTCTTCATATGCTGATAGTTTGAGTGAGGCTCTTTTGACTGTCCTATATTGTTGCATAGTGCTACCAGCTGGTTTTCCTTGACGTACCACAATGTTATAGATATTAATTCACATTTCTCAAAACTTGATTTGAAAACTTGACAGCATTTGGAGTGAAAAAATGCCTAAAGACTGTCACCTGTCACCCAGCTATAGTCTCCACTGTGTTGCCACTAGTTACCATTTCCATGTGCTTGTTAACAGATTATCTAGTGAGTTCCATAGCTGCTCTTTTCTGTTTTAATATGTTGTCATTGGTAAGATGTTTCAGCTTAAAGTTAAACTACTTTTGAATACAATACAATTTTCTGGCACCACTAAGAAGATGTTTAGTTTAGAAGGGACACACTCGGCCAAAACCCTGTGACCTTGTTTTCACTGCAGCTCTGGTCACCGGTCTGATTAAACACAAGAAGCAGAGCAGCAAACAACCTGATCTCAACAGAAACATAATGTACTGGAACTCTTAAATGGTGCTTTGAGACATGGAATTATTTTCCAGCTCGCTGACCTCAGTATTATTTATAAACCTGCTGCGACCATGATGGAGAAATCACCTATGTATGTTTCGCGCAAGCCCCCGTGACTGCCTGAATACTGTACCATCACGTGACATCGCCAGATTTATTCCTGTTCATCTGTGGCTCCCTTCTAATGCAGTCATTTTTTTCTATTGCCTCCTATGACTTCTTCCACAGGCCCTGTCACCATTCAGCAAATGTAGCGATGCTGTTATCAATACTGTGCACAAAGTGCTTTGTGAGTATAGTTGACATTAATAACTCTGTTGTGGTGGTCATAAGGAAGTGTCTCACACCGCGGATTATTTTTGCTGGCTATTAATAAGAACAGGAAATATTCATAAATAGAGGAACAAAAACGAAGCCAGTGGCTGTCACCGTCAGGATGTCAAACCAACTGTCATCTCATGATACATGTCATTTATATTAGATGGCCAGAGCGTCTATTAACTCCACAAATCTACCCACAACAATATTGGATGTCTTGATATTCTCATAGGAGAGTTTAAGCCTGAGGAAGATTGTCTGCCTAAATAAAGTTTTCAATGGGAGGAGCATTTTCCCCCTGACGATTTCCTCTAGCTCAGGTCCAATATTCTTCAACAGAAAGACATGATTCAATTTTCGACATTGAGGCTCTGAATAAAACAACATGTAACAGTGTCAGTGTTGCCATGGCAACGATAATGCTTTCTTGTGGATCTAATCTACCAAGATTGCAAATTAGACCTCTAATGTTAGCTAACTGTTGCTGCTCACAGTTACAGCTAACATTCATGTTTAGTATGTTGATTTTAAAGCATTGTCTTTGGACCTTTGAGTAAATTATAGACATTAGAGAATAGCAATAGCATAATAAGGGCAAACATGTCAAATGGCACGGGCAGCACAGCGCCATAGTGGTTAGTGCTGTTTCCCCACAGCACGAAGGTAGCAGGTTCAGTTCCCGGCCTGGGTCCTTTAAGTGCAGAGTTTACATGTTCTCTCCGTGCCTGCGTGTGAATGATGACGTTGGTGTTTCTTGCCTCGTACTGTTGTTGTATTATAAGTACTAATGTCTACAGGTAGCAGCAGCAGCAGGTAGCCACCATTTGTTCACTAACTTGAGCCAAATGACTGATGTGTCCAGGCAGAATGTTAAGATGCCTTTGGATTTAGTAGATTTATTTTGAAAATCCCAGAGATTTCCATTTTCTGCTCTATATGTCAAAGCAAATGTTTTATGAACAGATAAAAGTGTAATAACTATTTGTCAGTGTTACTTAAATGCTAACACACTAATTATATATTGAAGACATTAATAGGTATGGGGGCAATATTAACTTTGAATTGATCTGGAAAAGAGTTTAAACTCAGATGAAAGGGGAAAACAAGTCAATGAAATAGGCTGGAAGTAAAGTTGTTGGTGGAGTTTTATATCAGTGCATTGCTGATCAAATCACAGGCAGTTAGAACAGTTGGAACTTTGTGTCGACTCTCAACATTTCAATCGGGACAAGACACCATGAAGAAAAGACAGAATAGAAAGTCATGGTGTATTTTTTACTGTTAATTTCACAGCCCATACAGTTGAAATGGAATCAAATTGCACAGAAACCACGATTCTGGGAATCATATTGCTGTAAGATAAAACAAAAACCTTTAAATTGAATTTCCAGGAGGGGAATATAATGCAGAAAATATGCATCATGCCTCTGCTCTTCAGTGGGAATATCAAAGCTCAAAGCATCCAATATCACCATGGGTAAATTTGGAGTCAATAGACGGCCAGTAGATATGCTCCGGGCATCTTCCCCATTTGCAGGCTGCAGCAAGCTGAGTGTCCAGCAACACCATCCTGTTTTAACACATGCTGTTATCAGCGCTCTCCTTCCTGTGTGTTGGATGTGCTGTACGCTTTGTCCTTGGAACAAGGATTTACTTGTTTACCTGCTTTGGTAGGGAGGTTAGGTACATGGCAGCCAGCTTGATAGGAAACACATAGAGACATTTACATCTGCAGTGCATGTAAACACAAGCAGGGGTTACCATGGCAACAGTGGAAAGGGTTACGGTGGCGGTGGTGGAGGTGATGCGATAGCACAGCTGTTGGAGACGAGCATGCTCAAAGTCGTCTGTCACTTTGCTACACTCAGGAGGAGAGGTTGTGTATATGCTGAATGTATGAGTACAGAGGTGCAGCAGAAAGAACAGCGTGTGTGTGTGTGTGTGTGTGTGTGCGTGTTTGTCAGTGTCAGTCTCAGACCTGGATATATCAATTTACTCGTTTGTAATAAATGGCCTCAGACTTTCATTTTGGGGTCACAATGGACCAAAGAACTGCAGCATAAACATAAGTGTGAACATACAGACCCACCACCGCCCTATTTATCATGAAACATTCAGGCAACTTGAATGAGACTGAAATATTACAAACACTCAAAACTGCACAACAATGACTAAGCTACGAAAAGATTATTAAATGTAATTGTTAGACTCATCCCCTATTATAAACCTCAGCCACGTTCAGTAACATTATCATTATAGACAAGTTAGCATGCTCACATTAGCAGATAGCTCAAAGTTTGGCTCTGTGTTGCAGGCTGCATCTTGCCAGTTTGGCTTGAGATTGTTAATAATATTGGATTTTTTTATATAATCGATTGTGTTATTTATTTTCCTGTATTTTGTGTATCAATAGGCAGCAATTTGGTTCAAATGCTCTTTATTAACCGTTACCATTTAAATTTTCCCCCTTTGTAATGAGGTCTTTCTTTGCAAACTATATCAGATATCGTTAATATTTTATGGCATTTGACAAAATGTCTATAATTAGAGTTTAATGAATCCTCACTGTCCATGGCAAAGTCATCATTCTGAACTTTGTAGATTCCATCTGCTCAAAGTTGAACTAATCAGCTGAATTTGAGGCATTTGTTTTGCCCACTTATCCAGACAGACATGCAAACAGCAATCACGTAACAGTGTATGGCAGCGTTGTTGTTGTGCTTCTCTTATGGCTCGGCCCTGAGGCATGAAGCCTGTGAGCTGAGTGCAAACACAGACTACAGTGATTGACTGTTGCCGAGCCTCAGCAGCAGGACTGTGTTAAAGCACACAGCGGTCAGCGCTGTGTGCTGATCTGTTGGCTCTGACATGAAGCTCGTTGCGATACCGCTCACACATTGTTACCGTTGAGCCGTTTCTCTGGAACTGAGCAGCTTGATGTATATGCTATTTAGTAATGCCATACTGTTGCCATGGCACAAAATATACTGAAATGTTGTGCTCTTATACTCCAGTGGGTTCAATGGATACACAAGGTTTTTTTCACTGAGAAGTCCTAAGCAGGAAAAGATACCTCTGCTTGACTTTTTCTCAGGGGTCACTCTTTCATTTGATCTTGTGTGCTACCAGTTATCTTATGGTAACTAACAGTATATCATTCATTTGCAGTTGAAATTTAGCTAGTTTAGTTGTAGCCTTTGTCGTTATGAAGGATTGCAACATGTGGTCAACTCCAAAAACAAAGGGTTAGAGAGGGAAGGATGAACTGGAACCTAAGTGAATGAACCACTTGTTTTTAGTAGTTTTGTTTTTTTTTTTATTGACGTAAAGTTCAGTCATCTCAAACAAATAAGGAATTGAAATGTTCACAACGTCCTTGTGCTTATTGTTGCTATTTAGGAAGGCATGAATAAATTCATAAAGATACCACAATGAGTTTTAACTGACGGCTTCCATTTTACCCACTGTATTCAGTCGTCACATCTTTTTTCCTCAAGGTGTTTTAGGAGCAACAGTTGAGATTGAAGTGATCCCAGAAGATACACATTTGAGATCTAACAGTTAAATCAGAAGCGACAGGAAGTGACAGAATTTTCCTCAGGGCCGTTACCTCGCAGGGAAAAGACTCGAGATGCACTGATTTCAGATTAAACTGAGTTTAATAAGTTTGGGTAGAAAAATCTAGAAAATCTTATCTATCAGCCTGGCTGCTGATTATCCATAGATCAGTTAATCCTCCGTATCCACTTACAAGCTGACTTTGTGAGGAAGGAGCCACAGTGTGCAGTGGTTTAACAGTGAACTGAGCCCGCGAAATTCTAGTCCTGGATGTTCCTTATAGTGCCAGTTCTGACCTGTTTAGGTCCAGAGGACAGTCACAAGATAGTTCTTCTCCTGCACAATGACCCCATTTTTATATGACAGCTCATTCGCCACAGCTCAAGCTGCCCTTTAGCAAGACATGTCAGTCCCAGTGGAGTTTCTCAGGTTAAATAAATGGAGTAGATAATGATGGCATAGGCAGACGTTCGTAAGCACAGAGGCCTGTCGTAATCCATGATATGTACTGGATTAATTTTTAAGCAAGCCCTGGAACCAGTGAACACGCTCAGTCAGCCATCACAAGAATCAAAGTTTTAAAAACTGGAAAGTGGAACTGAAAAACTGTCAAAATGTCTTAGGATGTGGGACAAATTAAAAGAAACCTCACATGCTTCTTTTTTTAAGTCAAGACAGAAGATACACAAAGATAATCAAAGGTCTCCAAAACTCTTACTGAGTGTCCCAGTTCTCTGTTCTGTGAGGAGGACACTTTTGTGGACAGAAACGAACAAGGTGAATTCTCTGAAATGCTCTGACAGTTTACTATCACGGCTTCATCCGCAGCTGGAGCATTGTGATGTGAGGGATTGAGGCAGGCAGGAAGGCCTTGTTAGAACAAAATAAACACCCACAGCTAATTGTGTGTTTTAGGTAGAGAAGCAGGAAAAACAGTTTACTTGACCACTTTGTGTCTCGTTTAATTAGAGTGAATCGTTCATGCAGCAAAAAGAGCAACTTCTCTGCCCCTTTCTGGGAATTTTTATTGAATAAATGTTTTCAGTGTAAGCAATACACACTTTAATATCCAACTCCAAATGCAAATGCCCACATGAGACCACAGATGCATTAATGGATGTCCCTTTTGTCATATTCAGGGTTAAAATCCAGGGAACGGAGACCTTAGTGAGGAAACATGGTTGTCCCTCTGCCCCTAGCAGTGATTGACTTTTTTTCCCCAGGAGCAGGGGAAGTGTGTGTGTGTGTGTGTGTGTGTGAGTGTGTGTGTGTGTGTGTGTGTGTGTGTGTGTGTGTGTGTGTGTGTGTGAGTGTGTGAAACAAAGAGAGAGAGAGGGAGATCAGCATAGACAGGACACAGCTAAAGCAGAAGATTGAAATTGTGGCAGTCCACCAAAAATGGATCAGTGTAGAAGTGTAAAATATATTCTGTGTGCAAACCTGGAAAAGCAAAAACAAAAACTGAAAGACATTAGTGAAAAAGCTTTTGAGCTGAGAACAATTTAGTAGCTAGGCAATAAGGCAGGTTGACAGCAGACAACGCTGCAACAAATCATATGCAGGATATGAGAGATCATTTTGGCTGAGGCTACACAAACCGATGCTGTGTGTGTTTCTGCGTGAGTAAAAAAATGAGAGGGAGATGACACAAAGAATAAGAGTTTCTGGTGGGTTCAGACTTCAGTCAGAGGCCGAGCTGAACACAAAAACACTGGTCAGTGAAGTTGTTAAGACTTATTTACGGGTAACATTCAAATTGGTGTGCTGACTGTTGTGGCAAATGTGCACAACAGTCAACACAAATTGCACATGAATCCTGCCTCCCGCTCTCACATCCGAGGGGTGACCGGCAGGAATTTCATCACTTCAGCACAGCAAGAAAAGAGCAGTAAATACAGTTTGAACATTAAAATGCAACATTTAAGGGCACAACAGCTCATGTTGTTACTCATGTTGGCTTCACCTCTGGTGATGTAGGATGATGACGCTTAATCAGGAACCAACTTAAGGCGTCTTCATCATTGCTTCCAAAGGTCTCAGGCCCATGAGGGTTTTCAAACTGGAGCAGGGTCATCTTAGCAGGAGTATGAGGAGAAATGCAGTTTAAAACGAAAACGTAGTAATGCAGAGCCTCTAAACGTGGAAGCAAATGTGTTTCATTGACAGGTGACAGCCCTTTAAGAAGAATCCATTTGCACCAATCACCAGTGTTCAGCAGCGGCAGCGGACACCATGAGGGGATCCTTCAAAAGTAAACATGAGATACCGCTCAGGACGCAGGGTTTGCTTCCTTGCCGTGAGCACGTCCGACAGCACGTCAAGATATTCGTGTGTCCACGAGGGACAACAGGCCACAGTGAAAGAACTGCCAAGACAACATATCTGTCTGACTAAAACATGAAACAAAACGACGGTAAAATCCATTACTCAGCACATTATCTACCATTAACGTTTCATCAGCTGTAGCTTCCATGAAAACTCAACAGCCTCAATAATTTACAAAACAGAGAGGATGGCTGTTGTTGAGATGGGTTAGTGTAAACACTTGTACATACATGTATGCTTGAAGAAGAAGGACCCATAAGCATGTCTTGTGCGTAGCGAAACAAAGCCAAAACTATTAAGACATGTCATGAGGCGCTTTTTGTATTTTTTTTTACATGCATTTGCCCACATTACACACCCAGTCACAGTTATTTTGTGCTACAATTTCACACTCCAATCTGAAAAGCTGATCATCATGAAATGTTTCCATTGAGATGTGAATGTCAAAGATGAAAGCAACCCCCTCTGTAAACATTTTAGGTTTAACAGCAGACAATTAAAATAAACTCACCAAAAAAAGAACCATCAGTGAGGAGAGAGAGAAAGATAAATCCATTTGACATTGCTGCAGATGTGATACGCCGGAGCCATGAGTGGAGGCGAGAGAAGCTGCTGCTCAGAACAAAGCTTAGCTATTATATTGTTCTGGGGCACTCTCCTATAATAGCAGGTTTAATGCAGGTGGAAATAATGGCGATTATCTTTCCCATCGGACTGGGAGATACTGGCCTTTTCATGTCAAAGTTGTTGTGCGAGGAGGTCGATGGGAGTCACCTTGTCAACTCCAGAGGGTGTCGTGCAGGATATCATGTTTTGCTACCATTGCTCATCGCAACCCACGCCTGCCCTCCCATCCTATCTTTGCATCATACTTAGTCTTTTATTCTCCCCGCATCCCTGTCTCTCTTGCTTCACATCCATAAAGTGAGTAAATTGCCTGTTACTGTTGACAACTGTGCCGATTTGCTTAACAACATGTCCCTGTTTCCTCACAGTAGGGCTAGAGCCAAACCCGGCTGACAATGGACACACATACACACTGATGGGCCAGAGTACCTGGAGCGAACCCAGGTAAGTGGGGAGAGCATGCAAGCCGAACACCTAGTTTGAACCTTGAATCTTCTTGTTGTGGGGCAGCAGTTCAAATCTTTGTGCGACACTCTTGAGAACCTTGCGATAAATACTTTTGGAAATTCGGTGGTGAGGATAAAATAATGTGACCGAGCTGCTGATTTGTAAAGTATCATAAGCTGATGAATCCTATTTGCTTTTTGTCAAGGGTGATCATAGCATCCAGGCTTGGATTTCATCTACAGTACAGGCCAAAGGTTTGGACACACCATCTCATTCAAATGAACAGGAAAGTGTGTCCAAACCTTTGGCCTGTACTGTATATCATTTGCATCAGAGCACCTGCAGATTAAAGTAATTTCTTTAGCCAAAGCAAACGTTTTAAATGGCAGTGTAGTCAGTCTAAACTTATTGTGACACTCTTTGAGCAGGCCTTTGGCAGCTGTGGTGCTCAGCGATATATCTCTGCTCTGCTGCACTGAAGCATCAGCTCAGTTCTCAGTTTGGACAGGAAGTAAAGCACCTGTACATTACCAGTGCTTTGCTGGTGGAGGACGGAATGATGACACACATCCTCTCTGATCACTGAAAACATAACTGTTTAGTGTTTTTCATCCTTTTAAAAGAGTTGCATGCTCCAGAGTGATGTCAAATCTTTGGCTTTTGGTTTTTAGCTAAAAAATACATCATGGCCAAGTCTCCATATAAGGCGGTATTTTATGCAAGATTATTAGCTACAAACATCAATATGTTACTCATGAAGTAGAAGAGATACACTATTCTACTCAGAAATCTAGATTATAGTTAAGATAATACTCACACTACAAACACTTGACCACAGACTAAAGAAATCTGTTGAATAAAAGTTCATCATCTGAATCTGAATGCGGTCATCATTTGGTTCTTCTTGTTTTAGGCAGGGCAGAGCAGTTTGTCAACTTGGAGGCTGCTGAGTTTCTTGCTGTGGAGTTCCGGGGGACTAATGCATCTCAAGGCATCCCGTGGTGACAGGGTGGCCTTAGTCCGTCCCATCCACTGCACCAAGGAGCCAATGTTGCAGTCGCACTGCCATGGGTTGTCGTGGAGATGCAGCTTCTTCAGGACTCGGGGGGGCAGAGAAGAAAGTTTATCACTTAAACTGAACCATTCAGGCACCAGTGAACAATGCAGTCATTTTTAGCACTAATATAATGAGTCACTCTTTTGTTCTTGTCAAAGCCTTACTGGGCATATGGGTGAACATGTTTCCATCCACTGTCCTCAGGCGGTTTCCGCTGAGAGCCAGCTGAGAAAGCTTGGGCACGTTCCTGAACACATCAGGTGGCAGGTTCTCCAGCTTGTTGTTCCTCAGGTAGAGTTCCTGGTTCAATAGTCAGCACATTTATTTTTGTGGCATTTAAATGACAATATAGAAATGGCCAAACTCAAGCGGAAGGTCATCTCAATGTACTCATTCTTCCCTTTGAGCCAAAGCAATTTTTACCAACACTAACTAGAAATGTTTCTCCATATGAGATAATAAAATCAAAACGAGACTGCTTTTGACTTTAGCCCAAAACCATGAGAGCAGACTATGTTACCTGCAAGTTGTCCAAGCCATCCAAAGCTGTTGGGCTCAGCGTGGACAGAAGGTTGTTGTCTAGAACCAGCATCTCCAGAGATCGAAGCATCCTGAATGTTCCAGCAGGAACTGTCTTCACACTGGATTTGCAGAGAAAGGCGCACGTCTTGAATATATGTTTCACTTAGAAGCAGTGTGGAAGAGCCTGCTTTATAATACGCTACGATGAAAGAAGATAAGTGTTCATGAATCAACAGAATGAGTTTACCTAGTTAAACTCATACATTGAGATTAAGGTATAAATAGATATAGTGACTATTTGGTAAAACAGCAGTAATATTGAATAATGAAGTCTTAAAGAGAGACAAGTTAGTAAGAACCTGTCCCCATATATATATATATATATATATATATATATCTATGTGTGATGAAGGTTTATGAACTGTTTATAAATCCAAAGTAAGCGGACTAAAAGTCGAGTGTTGTCATATGAACACATTTTAATACTGCTGTATATGACAGGACGCTAGCTTTCTGTTGGAAAATAGGATTAAACAGTGGAGTCTTTGAGGATACCACCCACTGGTGACTACTTTCAGTGAAAGGCATACACCCAGTATACAAAGTGTGTCATCCTCCAAATGTAGAAACAGCAAACGTCATAGTCTTATAGAAAAATCTGATAATGCACTTCTGTGTTTTTGTGGACATGTGGTTAGTCAGGATGTTTTAGCCCTCGCCGTTTCACAGGGCTTTTTTAGCTTGGTAGGAATGTTTCAGGCTTTTAGTTGTGATGGTTCAGGTTTGGGAGCTGATCATTTTAGGGTAAGGGGATGTATTATGTCAATGAGCTAGAAGGGTTGTTGGTGTGGAATTTATAGAGCGCTGAAACAAAATAGGGCAGCACGGTGGCATAGTGTTTGGTACTGCAAGAAGGTTGTGGGTTCGATTTCCAGGCCTGGGGCCTTTCTGTGTGGCGTTTGTATGTTCTCCCTGTGTCAGCAATGGTTTCCTCTCTCCATCCAAAGACATCATGTTTGGGTTAACTGGTGACTCTAAAGTGTCTGTAGGTCTGAGTGTGCGTGGTTGTTGGTCTCTGTCTGTCTCTGTGTGTTGGCCCTGTGATGGACTGGTGACCTGTCCAGGGTGTAACCCACTCTCACCCACTGTGAGTTGAGATTGTCTCCAGCAACCCCCCCACGACCCAGAAACAGAAGCGGCAGAAGGTGGATGAATGAATGGAACAAAATAAGATAAAAAGAAAATACGAAAGTGCAGACCAGGTTCAAACATTAGGTTAAGAACATAGTTTTATTTTTGTCTTTTTCTCTCTCCTCTTCTAGTTTTCTATGTGGCTCGAGGTAACACCGTTTTTTATTTTAAGGGGGCATTAAGCATAATGTTGCAGGGTTTTTATGGAAGCAGCATAAATGGTACGGCTTATTCACTTGTAATCCCAAAGTTTTTCACACTTGCTGTGGCTGATTATTCTTGTTAAACCTCGAGTATGGCTTTATGTTCTGTCTTTGCACAGATTAATACTGGATAAACGTATGCTGACATTCTCTTAGGCAGCTGATAGTGCTTCTCTCTTTCTCACATCTTTGACTCCACCCTAACAACGCATGGTCAAGAGATCAGATTTAAAGTACCAAATTACCTACAGTTTTGTAATTGATTGTAAATGGAGATTATGCCGTACATTCACATCAAGGGTAGCAGTGTGTCGTTACCTGTTATTGTCCAAGTTGAGAAACATGAGTTGTCTGAGCCCAGTGAAGGCCTTGGGAGAGATCCTCTCAATGTGATTCAGGGACAGGTCCAGAACCTTGAGGGCGATGAGAGGCTTGAAGGCATTCGAGGGAAGTGTGGTCAGTGCATTGAGAGGAAGGTCGAGATCTGACAGGTTCCTCAGGCCTGCAAACATCTCAGCTTTGAGGAGTCCAATCTGGTTCTGTCCCAGCATGAGGAAGCGAAGGTTCAGGAGGTCCTACAGATACAGACGAAGACCCCTTTGTGTGATCATTGTTACTGCACTGCACTTTGAGTATAAGCAATCCATCCTTCTCCAGCCCCTTTACCTGGAATGCCTCTGGCGGAAGGTTGGTGATGCGGTTGCTGTACAGATTGAGAAGCATCAGCTGCTTTGCACCAGAAAAGGCCTTGGGGTGGATGGACTTAATGGAATTTCGCTCCAGGTTGACACTTTCAATCTTTGGGACGGATCTCAGAGTGTTGGCCTTCAAGTCTGTGATACCATTCTCACCTTTACACACGATTGCAGAAGTTGATTACTGACACGATCAATTATTATCTTGGCTCAAATGCGTAATCTTGAACATTGCAACAACCTTTCATTTTATGAACAGAAAGAGCCCTACCAAGTTTGAGGATCCAAGCATCAGGCGGCAGATTGGAGGGGAAATCCTGAAGCCCCTTTTTATGACAGTTGACCTCTGACTTTTCCACATCGGGCATTTTGGCACATTTACAAACGTTGGGACAGCCCTCCACAGACTCTGCCACCCATAGGACCACTAGCATCAACCACACTAGGTGCTGCATCACCTCTATAAAGGGGTAAGAAAACAGATAGACATACATTCAAATGTCAAGATAGCCTTGACATTCAAATGTACTTACTTTGATTGTTTTGAGTTATTCTATTCTATTCTACGGACAGATTTTTACTACATTCCACCAAATATCCCGGGAAAACTTCTTATGATGTGAAACATGTGCTTGTGTGTCTGCGTTGCAAACTTATATATACTGAAACACATTTAATGATCAATTATTTATACCTAAATGCTTGGAGCCAACTTTGAAATGCTATTATTACGGTAATACAACTTGATGAATAATTCATCTCCAGTGCTGTCATACTATTACAATTTTTATGCTAAAATGGTAAATTATTTCTTAGAAGACCGCAATGTTAAAGTATTCAAAAAATAGAAGTCCTCTATTCAACATCTTGGTTGAAGGTGACCCATGGGAGTTTTCTTACGTATGTTTTATAGCATTCAGTGTCTCCAGCCAAAGCACAATTTGTGACTCACTGAGGTTTTACCAGTAAATTGAGTGCATTTCCTTCCCTACAGAACATTCGCAGAGACCATTTTGTATTTATTACACCCATGTTTGCTTGTTAGCAGCATTCTTTTACACTGCCTTTGTTGCAAATTTGCTGGTCTGATGCATTACTGCCGCCAATTGTTTATCAACACCGTAGTGTGAAACCAGTGCCAGGAATGTGGCTGAATGTGGATAAAAACAATGCAGGGACGTGCATATAAAATATGAAACACAATTGCGCAAACAGGTTTGAAAAACCTCACGCATCAAACACACAATATGTAATTTACTGCCACTAAAAAATGTCCCAAAGATCCAGTTTGGTGATGTTGGGAGGTAGAATGGGATCATGTGAGCTGTCCTCACAGGTGGCGAAACCAATAACATTAACATGATTCAATTTTGATTAAAATGAATAAAGAACACATACATTTGTCTACTAAATTGCTCTGGATAAATTTAGTGATTCACAGCAACATAACTTAAATGTTATTCCAAAGAGGTAAGTCTGGTTTTATTGTTTCCAGCTTTTCCCAGCTGAATAGTTAATATGGGGAGAGGTGATGATACTCATTTACATTTATATTTTTCAGACAATGTATTTAATTGCTTTCGAATGATAAAGGCACAGTTAAATATTAAATTGTTAAGAAGTTTGAAGAACTGTATGAAGCATGACTATTAGTTTGACTGGTTGTCTCATAGTGAAAAACTACAAATTATGACTATACAGGAAAACTTTCTGCTCTTGAAGTAACATTCACAATTCACTGGGAGCGAACAGAGTGAATGTTTCAGTCCTGCAGAAACGACGATTGTTCCAAAACCTAATGTTTCCAGTAATATCCAGTTATTTATCCAGTGATCTGACTGGTAAAATGACAGTGTGGATAAACGTGTCACATGACATGTAATTATTAACCTGGTGTAAAAGAAAAATGTAAACGTTAAATGCCGAAAACTAATACAATGGCATCTGGATCAATATTAATTGATTTTTTTCAGTCCTGACAGGCCTGCTCACAATTATTTCATCCCAAATAAGCTACAGATGGAGGTGACAGAGGTTGACGGAGGTGTTTTAACTTCAGCCACTGCCACTGGTAGTTGGTAATCCAGATGAAATAAGGCTAGCAATAAAGTGATGCCAAGCTGACACATCTTGTGTGGGGGTAGGGTGTATACTACAGCAGCTGCATTACTGTTAACTGGCTAACACGGTTACAACACACAAAGGCACAGTTTGTTACCACCGTCACCCAATGCAATGTATATTTCATGTCGAGTCGCATTAAATTGTGTCGAAGCATAAGAGATTTTCTCAGTATTAAGTGGAAAATGCCGATCAGTGAAATAGGAGGCGTGTAATTACCATTTGTACTTACCAGTTGAATGATATTATGTAAACACCTACGTATACTGTATACATTGATGAAAGGGAGTCAGGGAATTAAAAGAGACATTTTTAATAAATTAAATAGAAAGTAACATTACTGATACTGAAATTATGGGGCAACCTTCAATTACAGAAACATCTTTTAAAAGTCACGTTATAACATTTGAAGCCTGTTTAATGCTGAGGAAGGCACAAGAAGGCCCTTATTATGCCAGACGAGGCAAATATGAAATCCAAAAAAACTGACCTCGCAGTGCGTGATTCATGACTGAAATATAATTACAAGATAAAATGTGTAAAAAATATATACATCTAATGGTTGTGCTTTATAATTTATTTGCACAAACAGACAGTCACAATAGAAATATCTGAAGCTAATCTCAGTATAAAACGCATCGCATGTCCTCTGAAAGTTTCCACCTTCGCTATGAATCAAAAAGCAGCTTTTCACTGGTGCAAACATTCACATCTGATCATCAACAGGTGGAGGTGCATTTGATTTGTCTCTCTCTCTCTCAACACATGCTGTTTATTCTCCTGCCAAGAGCCACTTACCTGAACAGGCTGTCACCTCCAGATGTCTGTCTACTTTGGTTTCACTTCTCAGGCTGAGTATTTTCCCTTTAAGCGCATATGTTTGCAGCACCAGCAGCCAGTTGGAGACAATAATCCCAAGTGTCTGCAGCCTCACCAGCACTCAGCTTTAAAAAACTGATCTTACGGGTTCATAAAGAAGAGTTTGAAATAATTTTAACATAGGAAGCACTGCAGGAGTCTCTGTTCCCTCTGGGCTCTCAAACAGGTCAGGGAAACTATGGGAGATATGAAAAGCACTCTTGAATCTGACATGGGTCGCCAGTGTGGAGGTGTGAGAGCCCGGCCTCAGCAGTCACTGAAGGCAAGGTGTGAAACTCCTGCAGCCGCAACTTCTGCAAAATCACAGAGCCCAGAGAAATGTGGCGTCCACAGATTATGGCACCGATACATGTTACACTGCAAGGTCTGCGGTCTCTTGAGAATTGGACATTCAGAGGGAGGGCGTTCTTTGAAACTCACTCCAGGGTTTTGATGATGATGTAAGAGGAAAAGGTCAACAGTTTTGTGAAATGTCTGATGGTTGTCCCTTGACAAACACTTTCACCATCATCAAGACATTATAATACACCTCAAGCAGATCAATGTATTCATGACAGATTCGAAGCTTTAGTGAGTTGCTATCCCGATGTAATGACAAATGGTGGGGTTAGCAGGTTAGCATGCTAACTTCAGAAAAGAAAAGTTGATTTTAACATTGGTGCAACTAACTACACAGTTATTATTGTTGCTAATGTTGGCAATGTGGCAATATAAAAAATGTTGTAATTGCTCCTTTTTCTTCTGGTGAAGGTGAGATGATTGATACCATTCCTGATTTCTCTTAGCTTAGCATGATGTATAAAGTAAAGGGGCCTAACCAAACCAAATCCCTTCAATCAAAAGCCCTGCAGGCACATCAATGCAGTTGAGAGTGTTAGGAGAGCATAGAGAGATCAACAGCATCTTAAAGCAATCAATAAATAATAAGGGGAAAAAAATTATAATCCTCCCTCCTGCCCTTAGAGTTTCCTCAGAGTCCCACTTTCAACAGTAAAAAAAAAAGATGGAGGATAGAAAAGTGCTGTGGGGGGGGTGAGCTATGTCAAGGTGCAGTACCAGTTCTTAAAGGTGTCACACCTCTCTGTGAGAATGGTGCACCTTCGACATGTTTGTGTAATTGTGCCGCAGCAACTCGAGTGTTCCAGTATGAGGCACTCAGCTCGCAGAGAGAAAACACTGTGTGCATAGTTTCTGCTAACACACGTCTATAAAATGCTACTACAGTCCTAAACGTTTGTCCTACGAACGGATTTCAACAACAGAGAAACTTGCTGTTTAAATACCACAATCAAGAAACCAATGCAAACTGCTTGGTGTGAGAGGTTTGGGGACTGATCCATCTTCTCTGTGTGTTCAGGACAGCTGGCACAGGTCTCTCCCACACACACAAGAGGTGATGGGTCCAGCACCATGTCCTGTAAGGCTGATATATGAGGGTGGTCAGCTCTGGCAGAGCCTCTAATACATCCACACATTTAGGGTTGAAAAGCTGAAAGTGAGCCTTTGATTTTTTTTTAAGAATCTTCAGAGTGCTGCACATTGGAATGGTGGTTAACCCCATTTGCGCCACAAGAAGAATCTTATGGGTTCACCTGAGGCTTTTCTGTTCAGAGCTTGCATGTTCTCCCTGTGCTTGTGTGGGTTTCCTCCCACAGTCAAAAGACGTGCACATTTAGATTAATTGGTGATTCTAAATTGCCTGTAGGGATGAGCGTGAATGGATGTTTGTCTTTTTATGTCTCTATATGTCGGCCCTGTTCAGGGCAAACTAGGCCCTCGCCCAAGATGCTAGCTGGGATTGACTCCAGCCAATTCCCAAAAGTATGTGCTGTGTGTTCAACAATAATTTGACTCCTGTAAAATGCCACAAAGAGGCCTTCCAATGAATGGCAAGGAGCTGTGTTCAATAGATATTTCAAAATTCAAATGATATTGATCAATGTTTTAAAAATCTGTTTTAAAACTCAAGTGAGAAAATAATATGTTGAAAGTAGTTGGAATTTCTCATTAGAACATACAATATAAAAACAATTGAAAGGGTGGGTTTAACTGGTCTATGTTCGCTATTACAAGATGTTGTGTAAATCTATCAAATATTTTTTTTGGCATGGAAGAATTATTAATGGGATCATTTTGGTTCTGTATTAAAAAAGACTGAGTTCAAGCGATAAGCCAAAGTCAAATATCCCTGAAAACAGTAACCTGTGGCTACATTAATTCAGAATGACTGAGCACAACACACAGTTTCAAAGTGTTGCATTTTGTGAAGCATCTTGGCTCCATGTTGCCACATATTTGTAAAGCATCTGGCACTGAGACAAGCTACCCAAACCACTGCAGGGGAAGCACCACAGCGAAAAAAAAAATATCTCTGATGCTGCTGCCAAGCAAAAGCATGTCAGGGACATGAATGTGAATTCTTCCTGAACTCTTATCAACACAGTGTGAGTAGATGCAGGAGCCATATTCTTCTGTCACTGCGCATTTAAAACACACCTGTCTGAAGTAAAACACACGTCTAGTAGCACTAGGTTGAATGAAAAGTTAAGGTCAGAGCTTGCTATGACTCCATGAAACTAAAACCTTCAAATCAAGCCAGAAATCCTGGGGTAATTATGGACTCAGACCTGAATTTTCACAGCCACATTAAGTAGATTACAAAATCACCCTATTGTGAGTAGTTGTTGGTCTCTGTCTGTCTCTTTGTGTTGGCCCTGTGATTGACTGGCGACCTGTCCAGGATGTGCCCCGTCCTCACCCAATGTGAGCTGGGATTGGCTCCAGCAACCAATAGAAGATGAGTGAGTGATATCTAAACCAATCCTTTTCTCATTGTATTCTTTATAATGGATTTCTTACATAGATTTAAATGCTGCATGTTCTCTGTTTAATGAGTTAACCAGAAAATACTGAAGTACTGAATTTGGTAAGGTGTGGTTTATAATTCAAAATAAGTAGTGCTCAGTTAAAAAATGCAAGCTTAGCAAGTATTACTTACTCAGAATAAACAAGCTGCCTTCACTTGAAAAATGTAAATTAATTAAGTATTACTTTCACAAAATAATTAAGATGCACCAATTTAGCATTACTAAGTCTAGTGAACTTTTTTAAGGCAATGAGTTTGCATACTTTTTTTTAAGTAAAGTCAGCATTCTACATTTTACAGTGTAGCTGAACACATCATATTTTCAGACAGTGTGTCCAGGTAGTTTTCACGTCCTGCTCTGTGGCAGCTTGTAATGCGCGTTGTTCCACTGCTATGTGGCAGCAGCTGCATGTGGAAGTGGGTCAGGACAATAATTCCTTCTGAGAGGAGAGAGCGCCAAGCTGCCAAACATGTCACTGTCTGTTACACAGCAGCAAAGAAAGGAAAATGGAGAGGAGGGAGAGGATGGATTGGGCAAAAACAGAGAGACAAGGAGGGGAAAAAAAAAGACAGTAAAAGGAAAGGAAGAAGATACTGGAAGGAAAACAATGACGGAGCAGGAAGGTGGAGATTAGGAGTCATAAGAGCAGGAGAGAGGGAGTGGGTGGAGAAGGAAAGGGATCGGAGTTAGAGCAGAAACATTGGAAGAATGAGACTGTCAGAGGACAGAGAGGAGGAGACGGTGCAAAAGGATGATAGATAAAGAAAGGAAGAAGAAATGGAGCAGGGGCGGCGAGCACGGGCTAAAACGGTGCAGCACAACACTGGGATTAATGGGAACGTGCTGAAGAAAAGAGACAGCTGTGCTTACTGGACTGATTCTTTTGTCAGAGCAAAAGGAAGATGAAAGATCCTTTTCAAATCAAACGAGCACACACACACACACACAGATACTCTAGAAGAGTGTCATCAACCAGCCTTCACAGAGATAGGGAGGTGAAATCTCAATTATACTTCACACACACACACACACACACACAGTCAGCTGTAGACACCACAGACATGTGGTTGTTCTTATCACGCTGCTTTCTAGTCCTCCTGGAGTCAACTGTACTGTTGGTGCCTGTCACGGACCAAGCAGTGAAGCAACAACACAATAATACATAACAACAATTGAAAGTAAACATTTTCTTTATTCACCATGAAGGTGACAAAAAGTGACTCTAGGCCCATGAAAGAGGCATAGTTGTACTCAGTATATAAAACAACACAACAAACTGACCAAATGAAGCAATGTGGTAACAAACACTATGTAGTGGCTTGGCCAAACCAACACACGAAGGGAGTGTGTTGGTTTCGACACCCGCAGCGACAGCCAAACAGTCAAAGAAAGGATTAAGAAAAAAAAAAAAGAAAAAGAAGTGAATCCAGACTGAAATGGCATCACCTTGTGTGATTGCTGTGTAGCTGTGGTTATTACTGTGTCCTTATTGCATAGTGGTTGTGCAGGCAGTCCAAACAGTTTCTGCAAACTGGAGGCCACAATGATATCCATATAGCACCTGTGAGTCAATAATTTTTTTAAGTAACTTTTTCAGGCCTTTGGTGTTCAAAGGTGTGTGATGGAGAGAGGCAGGAAATGAGTCAGAGAGGGGGAGCAATGTGCAGGAAAGTGTTGTACCAGACAGGATTCAGACTGGGGCTCTTGCTATGTGCTACATGCTCTGGCAATCAGATGTCAGCCGACAACATCGCCCTAAATTCTGATGGTCACAGAGATTATTAAATGATTACAGCAGAAATACAACCTGCAATATTTAGCAATATCATTTCTTCAAGATGAGTAATAATGCAAATGTGCAGAGCCTCCCCAAATATTTAATAGGCTCAAATGGAGAATGAAAAATATAAATGTCGCCGAGACAAGGATGTGAGTGAGCAAGCCACTGGGATGGTAACACAATGGGCCGCTCAACCCCATAAACATCCATCCATCTTCTATCGCTTTTTTATTTCCAGGTCATGGGGGTGCTGGAGCCAGTCTTCCAGGCAAGAGGAGAGGTCGCCAGTCTATCATAGGTTATGGCAATTTAGAGTCACCAATTAACCTAAACATGCATGTTTTTGGACAGTGGGAGGAATCTGGAGTACCTGTAGGAAACCCACACACGGACACTGGGAGAACATGCAAACTCTGCACAGAAAGGCCGGGAACCGAACCCACGACCTTCTTTTTGTGGGGCAACAGTGCTAACCACTATGCCACCACCAAGAGCTGCACGCAGTAAACAGTCAGATGAAAATCTAAACTGATCCAAAACAAAACCAAATCATTTTTTTATGCTATCTCAAGAAAATTAAAATCCTATCAAATCAAATGGAATTTATTTATTCATATAGCACCAAATTATAACAAAGTTACATCAAGGCACTTTACACATCGAGCAGGTCTAGACCAAACTCTTTATGGAGTTGTTATAGAGATCCAACGCATCCCTACAAGAGCAAGCACTTGGCGACAGTGGCAAGGGAAAACTTCCTTTAAGAGGCAGAAACCTCAGGCAGAACCAGGCTCAGGGAGGGCAGCCATCTGCCTCAAGCGGATTGAGAGAGAGAGGGAGAGATGGGGGGGCAGTGAGAGCGACACAGTGAGCCTGAAGGAAAAGGGGGGTGGCTGTAGAGGGATGGAGAGAGAACAAGAACAGGAGGAGAGAAGATACTATGGAAAATACAAACAAAACATACAGTGATTGCAACCTGGTAGTTTTAAATGTGCACTAGTAAATGTTAGCAGTCGGGGAGAAGAAGGTTACAATGGGAAATTTGTGTAATGATAACTGAAGGTAACTACTGCAGCAGCAGGTACTGATCGGCAGGAGCCACAGAGAGGGAGAGAGGGAGGGAAAAGCAAGAGAGACGGGCGGGGGGGGGGTGTGCTCAGTGCAACCCCCAGCACGCTAGGCCTATAGCATCACAACTAAAAGGAAAAGAGTAATTAAACCTTAAATGTTTCACTGCCGGCTTTGCCATACAGGAAGGTGTTAAGCCTGATCTTGAAAGCTGCGACAGCGGCTGCCTCCCGGACCGGTACTGGGAGTGTGTTCCATAGAAGAGGAGCCTGATAGCTGAAAGATCTGCCTCCTGACTTACTCTGGGAGACTATGAGAACCACAAAATTAATCATTAAAATTGTCAGAATTAACATGTTGATGCAGATTAATTAATTTGCACGATTACTTTGATTAAAATTTTTACGCAATTAGCGCATCTCAAAAATTGCCCCCCCCCAAAAAGAAACATCTCTGGCTATGCAAGCAGAATCGCTGTAAATCGTCATCCAAGATGGCGAGCAAGCCTGAGAATTAATATGTAAGACTGTCCTTTGGAGAGGGCATGAAACCCTGGAGTAGGTTATAATAAAAGTTTTGGAAGCAACACATATACGCTTTTATTTTGCATTTATTAATTAGTATCAATATGGGATTAGAGTAATGGATGCTCGTAAATATGTCACCACTCCAGGTAACATTGTCCATAAGAAGCATTCAGCTCTCCTCTCAGATAAATAAGTAAACAAGTGAGTCTGTGTCATCAGCTGGCTAAAAAAATGAATAAAAGGCCCACATTAATGTGGATAGTTGTTTGTTTATATACAAAAAAAAAAAGAATTAAAGAAGTGGTGCCTAAATTTGATGCGTTTGGGGGTTTTTGTTGCTGTTGTTGTTTTTTATTTATATATTTAAATCTGGACACCACATCTGCACTTTAGTTTAAATCAACACGTTAAAAATGTATATATTGCCTTCTTTTTTCTTCTTTTTTGCCCCCACAAAATGAAACACAATTAATGAAGTATGAATATTAATCACGATTAATCTAAATTAATCCACAGTGGGCATCAGATTAATCCGGGTAAAAATTTGAATCGTTTGACAGCCCTCGTTAAAACCTTTTTCAAAATGGGCTGGTTAGCAGCCACTGAGCTAAATTATATGCATAAACATATATTTAGGTCTTCATGAAGGACCTGCTGCTTTTTGAGATGTCAAAGCAAAATTAATACGCGGGTACTTGGTTTAATCCATCACAAATATCTGTATGTGGTGCCAGGGAAAGAAAGAAAAGCACAAAGTTAGAGTCGAGAAGGGATGAACAGGAGTGACAGAGGGAGGAAGACGAGCAGACAGTGCTGATGATGAGTGCCTGATAAATGCCTTCGTTTCTCCCCGCACAGGCATCTGAAGCTGTTTACAGCCACTCTACCCACAGCAGATGGCCATTTATTTTGTATGGCAAGCTTCCAGTCGAGGCATTTGTTAACAATGGCCCGATGCCATTAGATCAAAGCTAATAGTGATCAGATGGCATTTTTATGGAGGAGCCATCATTAGTGGTGTCTCCCAAAAGCTTGACTGTCAAACGGCTGCTTTAAAAGGGATGGAGCATTGAGTGCTTATTGATGACAAGACTTGAGTTAGGACAGATTCAATAGAGCCATATTATCGGACCTATAGGAACTCTGAGCACTTCTCGTCATTCAGTCATCTTCTACCACTTATCCGTTTCCGGGTTTGCAGGGGGGGTGTGCTGGAGCCAATCCCAGCTCACTCTGGGTGAGGGCGGGGTACACCCTGGACAGGTCGCCAGTCCACAGGGCCAACACACAAAGACAGCCAGAGACCAACAACCACTCACACTCAGACCTATGGACAATTTAGAGTCACCAATTAACCCAAACATGATGTCTTTGGATGGTGGGAGGAAACCTGTGTTGACACAGGGAGAACATACACACTCCACACAGAAAGGACCCATCGAACCCACAACCTTTTTGTTGTGGGGAAACAGCACTAACTGCTATGCGGCCATGTTGACGCATTCCCTTTTTGTAAAATCAATTCCTAGTTGTAAAGTAAGAACATGGACATTTTGCTTCAGCTAAAAGCCTTCAAGGATCCGGAGCCTGCTGTTTAAAGTGTTCCTATAATGAGATGCTTTGGGTGCTAACAACAGGCCTTGTGGGCAGGTTTCTATCAGACAGATGTAGACTGTAATGATGCTCAGGCAAGCGTTGTCAGTCCAATCACCTATTCCCCAGCCTATTCCCTCGACCCCGGCCGAGTCAAATCAACCATTGTCTATTTAAAGGAAGAGCTTGATTGTGCCCTGCAGGCTAATGGCTCATGCACAGTCAGGCCCCACTGCTCCGTCTTCTCCCAGGTAAACCGTGCCAAAACTGAGACTGCAGGGATGCTGCTGGACCGTAATGAATGCACTGCCACAGTAATGGGTTCTGCATGGCTCTTTCAGAATCACCTGTGGACAGATGGCGTCAGAGATCGTATTTTCATAACCAACCATGCCTCTTAGATATAATGTTTCTGCTCACCTAAATAGCAGTGGTAAATGTATACCTTGGTGGAAACAGTCACCAGCTGAATTAGGCTCAGATGAATGAATTAAGCGCTCTATTTGTGAACAGTAAAGTTTCCAGCAGATGGTTGACGTGGGCGAAAAAATCAGCTACAGTCAGATGGGTTAAGGCACTTCGGTTGGCAGGTTAGAGAAAGATGGCGGTTTCAGTTAAATGTAAACACAAACATGTCACTGGGAACTTAAAATCAGATCTTTCCTTTACCTCAAAGGAGAGCAACTGTAGGCTTCTACATAGCTAACGCTAGCATTACCCGCTGGGCTGTATCAAATCAAATCAAACTTTATTGTTATCTAACAGGAGAGCTGTACTGTAAAAGTACAGCAAACCCACTGTAAAATTCCAAATAAATGACAATCAGCTATAAAACAGTCAAGGGATTAAAAAAGGGCACAGTAGAAGCAGTTAAAAGTGCAGCAGTGATTCGTCACCATTTTTATTTATTTTATGTTCTTAATATATGAAATTTGCAAGCTCACTGCATGAAAAACAGGAACACCACATCACACTGAAGGCGCTTCTGCATCTTATAAAATAAACGTGTCCATCAAGCAGCTCATTATATTACGAATCATTCCTGGGAAATTATTCAGCGCAATCTGCAGCGCTGACACCCTCAGATATCTCAGCCTTCAAAAGGTACAAGTGACGAGCAGGCTGACTGTGCCAGGCTGAGTCTGCTGCGTGGGCAAGTGTGTGCGAGTGAGGTGAGCTTGTTTGTCGGCTGGTGTGTGTGCAGTTGTTCACAGTCCACTGCACCTGCAGCACCTTTCACTGTGTGCAGTATACACACACCTTTGAGATTAACACTAAGCTGGCCTCCTTCTGCTTCCTGACTCATGTCAATGCAACGTATGTGGTAAAGGTTTCTCTGAAGATGTTCTGATTTCTCATCGGATTCTGATGACAGTTTACCTTTTTTGACTTTGATTATCTAGAGAAAGTGAATAGAAAGATGTCTTAGAACAGCTTTTAACACAAAGAAGGCAGGGTACTTATGCTGTTCGCACTATTGTATTATTTCTCAAAAAAAAAAAAAAAAAAAAAAGAAATTAAGGAAAATAGAGCCAAAGAAGTGAGAGAGAGGCACTACATGAATTAAAAGGCCACAAACATCTGAATTAGTCCTGGATATTTGTTCAACAGGAAACAATCTTGTCAACAGCCATAATGAGCTCATCGTCTTGAGTGTGATGTGATCCTAACTGGGTCAGGATGGTTCTAAAACTAGAACCAGGGTGTCATCTACTTGTGATCGACAGCATGGTGCTGTACCTGAGGATGTATCTGCACATATCAAATATCAGCTGCGAAGGTGCATGTTAAGATCATAATCTATCAATCATCCTGTGTGTGTCAACATATGACTATGAATTAATTTGTGTGCGTATTTCCCGCTTTATTATGAATGTATTGCCAAACATGTCCATGAAAACAGATAAAAGTTGATATGTGTATATGTGTATATCAGTAAAAGGCTTACTCATGTTTTTTACTCTAACATCCCACTTTTTCCACTCGTTCTCCCCCTCTCACCCTCTCTCTCTCTCTCCGTCTGTGTATTCGCAGAGCCAAACCTGAATGTTTTTGGTAAAGCACAAACACATCGAGATGAAAACTCAGCAGCAGGAGCGGCAGCAGTGTTAGCACAGCCTTTCTTTGATGTCTGACTGAAGTGATTATTGTGCTGCATAATGAGTCTTGTGCTGACCTTTGTGGAATGAACTGGCTTTATTAATGCAAGAACAAAGTTATCTGAGAGTTTGTGCAGCGAAAACTAGTTTTGTGCGTGTGTCCATGTGTATGTGTATGTGTGCACCATGTGATGTGATGTGCATAGATGGGCAGTTCACCTTTGTCCTCAGAGGGTAATGTGATATGACTGATCTCTTTTAGCCACCTCAAAACATCCAATTACTTTAGAGTGTGTGTGGTCAGTTCATGCTGTATTGCATGTAAGAAAAGACATTTGACAGGGTTGTCCTCTGAATTCTTCCTGCCACGCAACCTTTCTAATTCTTTGTATGTTATATAGCCCTAATTAATCTACCACTTTATGAATGGGGCTATCATTTTAAAAAATTAATATCATTTTATAGTGAACACTAAAAACTAAGAAAATTACATATAGCGCAGGTCAAAACATTCAACAGAATTATTCAGAGGGAGCTCACATATCCCACCATCAGCAAGCGATTTCATCAACACTGGCAAAGAAATCCTTCTTTTAAGAGGCAGAAACCCAAGGCTGAACCTGTGGAATTCCCCTGTTCTATCACCTATTCTCCTCTAAATGGGACTATCATTTAGAAAAATGAACATCATGTTGTTTTTAAGACTTGAAACCTTGGTACTGTAAGGCGACACTGTACTCCCAAGACATAGAGTGAGCTTCAGCAGGAAAATATGCTATGATCTGGACCTTGTCGCCCTCTCCTTTCACTGGTGTCCTCTGCTGGTTTGTGTGTGTCTGTGTCGTTGGTTACACTCTGAAGGAGAGGCCGGAAAAACAGTTTTTGTAGCAAAGACTAGTTTTAGTGCATGTGTGTGTGTGTGTGTGTCTGAAGATCCCAACATGGTCACATATTTTAAAGAACAGCTCATCATCACAGGGACAAAGCCTCGACAGGTTGTCAGACTGTCTGGGTTTCTAGTTCCCGAGTCTACAAAAATATGTAGTCTGACTCTAATCCAACAGCTGTGACCGAATCCCATTTAAAACATCTCGTCTGGTCTCTCCATGTGAAGTGGAAC
Source organism: Echeneis naucrates (assembly GCF_900963305.1). Classification (NCBI taxonomy): domain Eukaryota; kingdom Metazoa; phylum Chordata; class Actinopteri; order Carangiformes; family Echeneidae; genus Echeneis; species Echeneis naucrates. The sequence goes on from NC_042534.1 coordinate 16,069,669, forward strand.
ATGAGCTGAATCTGAGAGGTCGTACTGCCAGTGGATGGAGCTGTTTTACATTAAATAACTCCAGTCAACATTAGGAAATGTCTCAAAGATGAACAAGAGAAATGGGAGGAAATTAAATTTAGTGTTTGAATACTTGTGTCAATGTTGTTTCTTTTTTTTTTTTTTATTTCATTCTCATGTTTTTACAAATGTTTGTGAACTTCACTTCATTTTGTCATGATTGATTGACGAGGGAAAACAAATTAAAAAAATTTAGCATGAGATTGAAATATAACTGTACAAAATGCGAAAATAGCAAAGGAGTCTGAGTACTTCCTGTCAAAGGACGTCCTTTGAGGATTGCTGTGTGATGACCTTCTTCTTCAGATACATGAGTGCAAACAGAATGATTCCCTCACCTGGTTAGGAGCTCTTAGTTATTTTATATAAAACAGCTCCATCTTGTGGCTTCAGGACCTTGTGTGTGGATGAGGGGATGGAGTCGGCACAGATTGAACTTCACCATGAAGAGATAAAATAAGATTTTGAAGTGGATTCAGTCCCTGTTGGTGAATATTAAGACACACGCTGATCTCTGAGTGACTTTCTGTACTCTGTTATTTCCTGTTTTATTTTGGAATCTTTCTTAATTGTCTATTGTTGATCTTTCTTCCTACTCCAGTTGGTTTCCCACCTTTTAAGTCTTACCCCACTTAGTTTGTATAGTGCATGGTCCTTTGGTCTTTGTGGCTTAGGAAAAATAGACAAAGTTATGTGGCTACGAGGGTATTTCTGTTTACTGATAAAGGTCTTGGTTGTTTTTCAAGAGAAAAAAGCAAACACAGCTGGTACTGAGGTATTTCCTTCAGGGCTTGATCAAGGTCAATAATACTTATCTACTTATCTAAGTTCACAAAGACACATTCAAGCAGATGTAATGCAAGACACACAACTGTATTCAAAGATTTACAATAAGAAGTGCATGTGCATGTTAGCTTAAACCATCCTCCAAATCGGTTGGGAGTTAGGGGTTAAGAGGATGGGCAAGGGGTAAAAGAAGAAGAGAAGAGGGGGTGGGGTGGGGGTAACCCAGTTAGGAGTTAGGGGCTGGAGGATGGGTAAGGGGCAGAAAAGAAAGGGGTTGGGGAGAAGAGGCCTCCACCTCCTCCTCTACATGGACCAGCTTTTAGATCTCTGTGATCTAGTCCACTCTCTGATCAGTGTTGGATCTTGCTGCTCAGCCTGTCTGTAGTGAGCTGGGCTCTTCAGCGCAGCATTAAACTGCTTCTGGCACAATAACAGAAACATAGAAACACACATGTAATTCATATGTCAAACTCAACTTTGTCTCTTTAATACGCTTTGGTCATTCCATTTTCTTTACTATCAGTTATTTTAGAGAAAAATCAAATAATGGTTTTTAATCTAGCTGTACACTTTTCCTTTTCCAAATATTATTTGAGCAGCAGTTCAGATGGAAATGTTACAATGTATTTTATATTCTTATTTCCACCTACCTTTGTGGAAACTATACACTGTAACGAAGTTCATCATAAAATAACAGTAAAATATTGGCAGCAGGGACGCCAGTGTTTTTACTGATATTTTACAGTGCATCCACACTCATTTATTTAACAGTACATCATAGTATTTATGATTGCTCTACATCACAGCAGTATAAATGTACAATACATTACAATGTAGTTTATTTTAACAATGTGGGGGCTCCAGTAGGCCTGGATAGCTAGCACTGCTAACTTAGCAGGTTAAGCTCGCAAAGGAAACGTCTGAAACAGGATCCATCACTGATGCTGTTTTTAAGAACCACAGCTGACAGACACTCCATTTATAACTGAACTGATAACTTATTTAACCTCCTCTACAGCTTTATTTAAGCCCACACAATGACAAGAAGACCAACTTTACTTTGAACCTAATTTCCCAAAGATGAGAAACAACATGTGCGACCTTTTCCAACACCTAAGATCTGATATAATAAACAGACTGTAAATGGTTGAATAATCATGAAGATAAAACAGTTTGAAGGGATAAGAAAAACTTTTCCTCCTTAGCTGGAGCTGCCTCATTCAAACTGCTGCTCTCCCAGAAAATACTGTTACTGTTCCTGTCAATTACGATTTGTTATTGTTAACCAAGAATTAACTGGTTATTTACCTGACATGACTGCTATCAGGATTTTACAACTATTATAAAAGGCAATCAGATACTGTTGTAATCCTCCGTAAATGTACAGCAATGCAATATAAAAACAGTTTCATTTGTTTACTGCAGCTGTTAAAGGGCTGATCTAACTGTTAATTTCCATACGATACAGCTACATCAAACAGTAATTTACAATTATTGTAAAATAAAGTGAATAAATCTGCAGTAAATACACAGTAATTTCATTCAGCGGGGAAAGAAGAGGAAAGGCTGTGTGTGGGTGGGGTAACCCAGTTAGGAGTTAGGGGGGCTGGAGGATGGGTAAGGGGCAGAAAAGAAAGGGGTTGGGGAGAAGAGGCCTCCACCTCCTCCTCTACATGGACCAGCTTTTAGATCTCTGTGACCCGGTCCACTCTCTGATCACCTGCTGCATGCTGGTTTCCGCTGCTCCACATTTGGCTGTGCACTCTTCCTCTCTCCTTTTCAGCTCCGCCTCTTTCTTACTCAGCTGGTAGAGGACGTCGATGTAGGCCTTTGTGCGAGCTTGCCTTTTTTTGATGCTCATTTTGAGGAGCTGATCTTTCTGACGGAGTTCCTCCTGGAGCTGGCTCTCCACCTGCCTCCTTTCATGCTGCTGAAGTTCCAGTTTGTCCCTCACAAGTTTGGTCTCATTTCTCAGAAAACTTTTCTCTTCCGTAAGGTATTTGTTTTCAAATTTTAGAGACTTGTTCTCATTTGTGAGAGTCTTGGTTTTGTCTCTCAGAGATGTGATCACCTCCTTCAGGTACCTGATCTCTTTGATGGCGGAGGACAAAGAATCTTTGAGACTCTGTAGTGTTGGATCTTGCTGCTCAGCCTGTCTGTAGTGAGCTGGGCTCTTCAGCGCAGCATTAAACTGCTTCTGGCACAATAACAGAAACATAGAAACACACATGTAATTCATATGTCAAACTCAACTTTGTCTCTTTAATACGCTTTGGTCATTCCATTTTCTTTGCTATCAGTTATTTTAGAGAAAAATCAAATAAGGGTTTTTAATTCAGATGTACACTTTTCCTTTTCCAAATATTTGAAAAGCAGCTAAGACAGCTAGCACTGCTAACTTAGCAGGTTAAGCTCGCAAAGGAAACATCTGAAACAGGACAATGACAATGACAAGAAGACCAACTTTACTTTGAACCTAATTTCCCAAAGATGAGAAACAACATGTGTGGCCTTTTCCAACACTAAAAATCTGATATAATAAACAGACTGTAAATGGTTGAATAATCATGAAGATAAAACAGTTTAAAGGGATAAGAAAAACTTTTCCTCCTTAGCTGGAGCTGCCTCATTCAAACTGCTGCTCTCTCGATTATTTATCTGGGATGACTGCTGTCAAGATTTTACAATTATTATAAAATATAATCAGATACCGTTGTAATCCTCCGTAAAAGTACAGCAATGCAATACAAAAACTGTTTCATTGTTGTTGTTGTCATTGTCATTGTTGTTAAATGACTGATGTAACTGTTAATTTACAGTAATTTACAGTTACTGTAAAATAAAGTTAATAAATCGGCAGTAAATACACATCAATTTCATTCAGTGTACTATATGCAACTATATTCAAATAAAAATGTAATCTCTATAATAAACATGTAATTTCACATTAAAGGATCATTTGGCCCATATGTGTGTTTTTCAAAGGTAAAATAAAAGCAAATTTAATTAAAACATTTGCAGTTTCACTTACCTGTATGGCTTTACGAACACATTCAAGTGACCATGGACTTTAGTCTTTAATGTCATACTCTGGACACTGGACAAGATTGTTCATATTTTAATTCACATAGAAATAATGAAACCAAATTATCTACATGTGTTTGGTTAGTTATGTCTGTGAGTGATGTCAGTGATCATCTGTCTGAAATTGTCCCAGCTCCCAGGAAGCTCCACTGTAACATAAAATCCTCCTTTTCCATTTCTATTTCTACAAAAATATAGTTGAAGTTCTGTATTTCTCAACACAGTTTACCGTATATGAGAAAGTGTTCAAAAGTTTGGAGGCAACAACTCAATAAACTGTATGAAAATGTGTTGAAGCATCAGATGAAATATGGATCAACGGTGAGGAGATACAGGCTGACCAGGAGAGGCTCGGCGCTGGAGACTAATGTTTCTCCTCGTCAAATGAGAAAACCTCACCTGCTGTTTTTGTCGGTTCATTTCAGCTTAGTGAAGAAAATGAACGGTGACAGGAAGCAGATCTGTTTCAAAGCTGGGGCTGAACTTCAAACTGGAGCTGAAATCTCTGATACGACGGTGGAGGTTTTAATAAAGACGTGTCCACTCTGAATCTGTTTTCCAGGGTGAAGGTTGTTTCTGAAGGCAGACAATGCGCTCAGTTCAGGATGCTGGAGGAAATGAAGATTTTCTGCAGGTACAGGTTCCGATGACATCACTGTTGATGACTTATGCTGTCACGATTGAACATTCTCTCCCTGAGTTCTAGATCATCAAAGTTCAAACAGAGGTCTTCCTCGTGGCTTTTTACAAATAACATCAGAGTCAATCTGAACAATCATGAACAAAATTTTTTTATTTTGATAGTTTCCTAATCTGACCCCCAGTCAGTATCTTGTTTTCATACATATGCACTCCTGACCCCCATTGTTAAAACTTTCAACAAATCAGTGAACACTGAAGCTCCATGATATGTAGTGCAGTGAAGAGTTGCCTTTTCTGGTGCATGTAAACGTGACGTAAGAAGGTTGCAGGTTCGGTTCCCGGCCTGGGTCCTTTCTGTGCAGAGTTTACATGTTCTCCCTGTCTGAGTGGGTTTCCTCCCACCGTCCAAAGACATGCATGTATAGGTTAACTGGTGACATTAAATTGACCGTAGGTGTGAATGAGAGCATTAGTGGTTGTTGGTCTCTGTTTGTCCTTGTGTGTTGGCCCTGCGATGGACTGCTGACCTGTCCAGGGTGTACCCCGCCCCTCTCCCAATGTGTGCTGGGATTGGCTCCAGCAGCCCTCCGACCCGGATACGGATAAATTGACATCTTTTATTTGAACTTAAATCAGCCAAATCTGTGTGTAGTTGTAGTAAGGTTGTTCTATATTGCTGTTGTATATTTCCTCACACTTTGTTTGGGAACAAAAAACAAACAGGCCACATCAGTTAATTTTATCATAACATTGAAAACCGATTTTGATTGTTCAGGGGGAATTATTGTTTACTTTTTTGTTTGTTTGGTTTTTTTTTTTAACAAACAACAGACTAATTATTTTTCCTTGTTTAAATTAAATTATAAATGAGTAATTGGGTGATATATTTTAATGCAAATGTCACTTTATTAACAGGACATGGCTATTCACTGTGAGGGATTGAGTTTTACTGTTTGTGTTTTCATGTCCTTTTTTATTTTGAAAGTCTTGTTCTCCGTCCCTTGTGATTGCCTTCCCTGCCCTAACGTGTTGCACCCGTGTCTTGTTTAGTCACTGAATCTTGTTCTCTGTCTAGCCTTGGTCAGGTTCTTGTTGATGTCATTATCGTCTATGCCTTGTCTTTTGCCTTCTTCCATGTCCACAGCCTCAGTGACGTTTTTGGTTTTTCTTATTAAAAACATGTATTTTCCACCTTCAACCTGGTTCTCGGTCTCCTGCATCTGAGTCCTCACCCCCATCTACTTGACATTCACAACAAGTGTCACAGCTGTGTGGTATTTGATTGAAAAGTAATGCAGATTCAGCATTTCCAACATTAGATCTATTGCCTTCTGTTGTGAATATGAGAAGTTACTATTTCAGTGCTGGAATTCTGGTGCAATTTTTATTTTTCCCTTCTTTACAAGGAAGTAAATGCTCTTCTAAGGGTCACCCTCGAGACAGCAGAGCAGCAAAGCACCAAATATTAAAAGGTACAGTTCACCTCCCTGGTGTAACTGGTAAGGATGAAAAGACCGTATTTACTATTATAGAGGGGTAGTTGTAAGAAAAAATGTTCTCGCTGCACTGTAGCTGCTCTTGTTCTTACAGAAAGATTACAAGTGTGTGTGTGTTGAGGCATCTGATGAAAGGAAATTAAGCAGATGTGAGGCCATTTTTGATGAGTTGTCAAACCTTTTTGTCTGTTGTGTAGCAAAGATGATGTATAAATTACTAAATCCTCTGTTCTTCATGTACAAAGCACATTCAGCTTGTCAGTATGACTGTACCCTCTCTCTATTCTCAGGGAATAGAGCAAAGGAAAGAAGTAGCAGCATAAACCAAGATGGGTTGTAATTTTAAATACAAAATGAAAACATTTACAATAACAGACAACCAACAATTAAATGAATAAACGATGGAGAGATGTATTTCAAAAGACTTTAAATGAAAGTGGTACGGTAGAAAGAGGAATATCAACAGCGGGAAACTTCATTCCGATTTCCTGATGCTGTTAATCCACTGGTGAAACAGCTCAGATCAGTACAGGAATGGAATAATTCATGAAAAAAATTTACCTTAGTACAACAATAGCACACCTAAACCTAAACAGCCTACTGGGCGAGCTGAAAATATTGAATATTCAATTAAGTCTGTACTTGTACTGTGTATTTTTTAGCATGTGCATAGATATACCACTCTGTAGTTAATCTGTCTCTGTACATTATTCTGTTAAACCTGTGCATTTATTTTATATAATCATCCTTTTGTGATCGTTCACAGGCAGCTGGTTGTGCTGGCTGCAGGTTTTCATTTTGGCCACCGGGTGGCGACATCGAGTCGCCATCCCTGATTTCGGAGGGCAGCCAAAACACGATGAAGCCAGTTGACGTCATCTCTAAGCGACGACACGTCTTCAGATAGCATCATGGCGGAGTCTGAGTAAGTATTTGTTTATATGAATTCATCTAAGTCCATCTGAGCTTCTTTTGAGTTAATCTTTGCTCTCTTGGCGCTTAACAGGAAAACTAAGTGTGTTTATCGGTTCTCGGGCTTTATTGAGATGTTTGGAGGTCGATAAAAGAGATTGTAGAGGTGCCTAAATTCACATGGGGCTGACATTCTTTAACCGATACACAGCTAGCTTCATAACTTAATGATAATTGAAATAATCGTGCTAAAGTTGAAATGGCAGCCACGTATCTGACAGCGTCTGTGCTGGATACTCTTGTGTGTTATTTTTACACCTCTTTTTATGTAATTCGTCAGCAGCATAGTCAGGAATGCTTTGGATAGAGTTGACAGGTTTTAAACGCGTTTCACCCGAGTGAGAAGCAGTTATATTTACTTTAACGCTATAAAACTAGTTTAATTATACTTTTTTTTTTTACTTTTTGTTTGTCTGAAGCCTAAATCAATTACCATGTGTTTATTCTGTTGGTGTTGACAGATCAAAAAAGGTGATCAAGTTAGTTCCTGAGTTTCTGCTGAAAAAGAGGAAAACATATCAGGCCATTAAAGCCACACAGGCCAAGCTTGCCCTGCTAGAGAAGAGAAAGGTAAGGATTTGATACATTGACATTACAGCATCTTGATCAGATCCTTAAAGCTAAATTATTTGGAATAATAGTAGTAATAGCGTTGCTAAAACTAATAGTTGCATATATCTGGATGAGGAGCTAAGTGAACTCTGCATTTAAATGTATTGAATGTCTAGAATATTAAATGTGTGTATTTTTGTATTACTCCAGGTAGCTAGAGGAAAACCATTGAAGTTCAAGCGTTTGGAAGACTTCTTGAAAGACAGCCACAGAAAGCATCGTGATGAAACTCGCATCCAGAGATCAACACACAGGCCGCCTGCCCCCCTGCCTCCTGCTAAGAATAAGCTAGCCTTCGCTGTCCGTATCAGAGAGTGAGTACTTTGACAGAAAGGCAGGGTCATGGTAGTGGATAGTCTGTATCTGATCCATAACTGATCCATAGTGTATGAAGGAATTAATTTCTTGTTCAGATAGTTTACTGATCAAACAATTATTTTAAGACTGGTTTGTCTCAGTCAGAATCAAAATCAAGTAAGACAAGACTCAGTTTAAACTGCAAACAAATCATTATACAAGTTCAGCACTGTACTTTCAAAGCAGTTATCAATAATCAAACACTGGGAAGATGTTGTTCAACTTGTTTCAAAGGAACCATGTTTAACTTTTGCTCTTACATGACTAACGTTAGCATGTCACATTTTTCTATCTACTGAAATAAGCAAGATAACTAGCTTGCTATGGACAATCTCCTAACTTGTTGATCTTAGTCACTGTAGTGTCAAGTCTGCCCTGAAAAAGCAGAGGTGTCTAGAAAGAATATGGTAACCTCTTAAAATGGAAACATGCCAATTGCAGAAATACTCTGCAAGACTGGGAAGTAAACAGCTAATGTGCTATCATTTGATTTCAGGATTAAAGGTGTCAGTCCCAAAGTGATGAAGGTGATCCGGATGTTGAGGCTAAGGCAGATCTTCAGTGGGTCCTTTGTCAAAATCGACAAGACCTCTGTAGCCATGATGAAGATAGTGGAACCATATGTGGCCTGGGGGTGAGTCACTCTGACTGTTCTGCTTTAGAAAATAAAGTCTGGATTAGACTTTTGTGCTTAAAATATGAAACTGTTTTGTGTTCGTTCCAGGTTTCCAAACCTGAAGTCAGTTCGTGAACTCATTCTGAAGAGAGGACAGACCAGGGTTGGCAAGAGGAAAGTTCCTCTTACAGACAATGCCTTCATTGAGCAGCACATGGGTAAGTTGTACACAGTGTGTTGGGCGCATTACACAAGGATAGGACCAACACCCATTTTATCTGGTCATAACAAGGCAGTGAGCCTCGGCATTTAAATTTCCTGCAAAAACACTGGTTAGGTCAGTTTAAAAAAAAAAAAAATAGAAGTAGAATGAAATTGAAGAAGTTTTGGATGTATAAATTCAGTTTTATTTAATTTAATTTGTAGCAGTAGTTGGCATAAAGTAGGCAACCAATATTGTCTGGCCTGGTAGTTTATTTAGGGGAAAGAAAATGTACCCTTTTTTTTTTTTTTTTTAATGGGGGGGGGTGCATTATCACACCCACATAATCCTTCCCTCCTGTTCCTCAGGTAAACACGGCATCATCTGTCTTGAAGATCTTATCCACGAAATCCACGCAGTTGGAAATAGCTTTAAAGCCGCCAACAAATTCCTGTTGCCTTTCAAACTGTCAGTGGCTCGTCATGCAGCAAGGGATAAAGCCGGACTCCTGAAGGACCTGGGCAACCCTGGATTTCGTGGTACAGACATTAACACAATCATCAGACAGCTGAATTGAGGGGAAGCAGCTGTAAGATGGACGCTCAGCAGCAGCTTAAATGAGGGTGTGGATTCTGAGGAGCAAGTGCCACTGACAAGAAAATGTACATTCTTTTGTTTCTGTGGCAGAGAAGCTCATGGGCTTCACCCTTTACTCCCATTCTCTGGACACTTGGAAATATCAAAACAGTGCAGTCTTGTGTTTGACCCATGTTGTTCTTGTTTTACATTCATGTATAACAAATGCTAACGTGGTGCCCGTGACAGTGGACTGACAGATGCAGTTGTGCTCACTGGTGAAATTGTCACAATATTGTATGTTTAAGGATGTTTAGTTAGCACCCATTATATTTTTTGTTGTCAGAGGAACCGATCAATATTTGCTACAAGTAAAGGGGCAGGCTTTGATTTATGAGGATAGCCTGACCTTCATGTAGCAGACACGACCCATTGCAGCAAATGAATTCACTACTGTTCTTAGGTTTCAGTGTGAAAATGAGTCTGTTAAACATTGATTCACTCAGTGGTAATTGTGTCCTTTGTTTTTGAAATCAAAAAAGTGTTCACTACTTGTGCAAAATTAACTACAATATTACTGGCCCAATGTGAGAATACATTCAGAAATAATGCCATAACTTTATAGAAATTGCAGAGAACTTTAAAAATTTTTTTTAAATGGCAAAAATTTTCCTCAGTTTTTCAGGTTACACAGAATTATGTCTGTGTGCCAGAATTGGTTGAGAAGTGGAAAAAACATCTGAAAATCAAGCTATATATGGGCCAGAAGAAAAATGTGGTTAAAACTGTGCTAGAATTAGTCCAGATGTGGAAGAAGCTTCTCTTAATCAAGCTGTGTATGGATGAGGTTTGGGCCGTGGAATTTGGCTTATGCTGGGCTTGAGGAAAAGGAAAAGCTTGTGGCCCGTTTTTTTGTTGAGGATTAATTTTGCTATCCAGGTAAGGTTGGAGTTGTCATGATAGCAAAACTAAGCTATCCACTGTGGGTCAGCTCAAATCTGACCCATAGCCTTGGAATGGTAGTGACTGAGATCTGAACGTTTGCCAAAATTACTACAGATAAGGATAAAAAAAAATGCGACTTTGACGCTCTGAAAGGACCATATTTGACCTTTGGAAGAAGACAAGGTACCCAAAGGGAAACCCAAATGTGGTCCATGTATGGGTAAGTTATTTTCCTATCAACCACAAACCTGCTGTCAGCCCAGAGTTTCCAGATGAAGATGGGGCATTATCTTGCTTAGTTGGTGTACCCGCCCCTGCCCACCCATTCTAAATTGGTGTTGAACTAATTGTTCAATGAGACGTGAGTCATCCGCTGGAGGAGGGGGAAAGATGAGGCGACCTCTGTCGCTGCTCTCCTGCGGTTGCGCACTGGGACAAATGGAAGGTGGGGGTCGTGGAGGCTCCGTGAATGTCACCCACGGATTTTCAGACTGCGCCGCCGGAAACAGGTGTTGAGCAGGATGGTCGCTGCTGTCAGCATCTGCTCTTGCATGATCTGACCCTAGAGGAGACCAGGGAATATGTGGGCTGAGGTGAGTCATCGTCACCACGTCCATAGGATCCATCAGCGGCTGCGCTGCTCGTTCATTACACGATGACGCTGTTTCTCCGTTAGCAGTGTGACCGTGACCTGACGTCATGTCACCGGTGAGCCGGCTCCCGTTTCCTGGCAAACAGTCAACACCTGGCTGACACCGATTATAATGCGAGTTATAGCCGCAGTATTTTTATGTCACATCACCGGTAAGTGATCTGATTGAATATAATTCAGAACACCGGAGCACGTGTGATGCTGCGTTGAGTGACGTAGGGGAAGGTCGTAAATTTGACGAGAAGCTGGAAACACGACAGAATGGTGTTTACTAATGGCAAAACCTCCAGTGCAAAGGGAAGAGTTTGACAGTGATCTGCAGCCTTTGTGTTCTTCAAGACATACAGACTGAACTAAAGTAATCAATCATATTAAACCAACTCAAATTATAGCATTGATTAGAACTTAAGTCAGTAAACATTTAATATACGTCTAGAAGGGTTTTACATTATCTCATCATGTATGATATTTTGAGGAAAAACTTGTTGTCAATGACTGCCTGTCAGGTCTTCTGCCTATATCCATACTAAGACACATACTCCACTGGTACTATTACGTGGAGTGTCTGCCTTTAGTTTGACCATTAACAAATGGGATGTTTATTCAGTGAACTCCGTCAGTCAATATTCTACTTCTGTTCCACAAAATCTCTTCATTTATTTTGATCACGTGTTTGGGATTGCCACCCAGCCGAATGATGACTTTTAACGGATTAATCTAAAGTTCTGATCGCTGCTGACCTCTGTATTGACCCTGTTCCTTCCATCAGCAATGAAATCAAAACCTGCCAATGTGTCAGTCTCACAGCCGGAAAAAAAAAACCCACAGAATATTTTACAACTTTTTTTTTACCTGCTTTACAACCATAACTAAATTTGTCTTCATTATGAAAATGAGTCTTTCAACCAACTTTTTGCCCTTTTCCTCTCTGCACCTTGTGTTTATCTTTATAAAGTACCTGAGTGCAGATTTTTACAAACCAAACTACCTTTAATAGCTCCCATATAGACCTTTGCCTTTTCAAAGCCTAATTTTTGGCATTTTCATTTGCACGACTGTGTCTTTGCTGTTATTGATAAGCAGCTCCACCTCAGTCCAAAGGACAACTCTTTGACTCACGTGACGTCAATGTGTCAACTCAATGTTTAAGTGTGAACTTATGCTACCCACAGGGGCAGAACAGTGACCAAGTGTTCAATTATTTCTGAAACCTTGTCATTTGGACATTTTGATTTTGAATAGCTGTGTGTTAGAGTTGACTTGCTCTCTACTCTAGCCTGATTGGGTGGTACAGCCTGTCAATCACACAGTAAATATGCCCCCTAATAATACTCTTTGTGTTCTGTTTTCCACTAAATGTGACCATCATTTAAAAAAAAACAACAACAACAAACGATAACATTGTTTTGAAGAAGGCTTGAAACTAGAAATGGAGGCCACAAATGCACCAGGAAAACATTCACTTAGCGAATTATAACACAAAAATATAACGCTATCTCTAAAGGGCTGACTGGATGGATAAGATAAGATAATACTTTATTGATCCCCATTAGGGAAATTCAAATGCCACAGCAGCACAAGGCAAGAGAACTGGTGACAAATAAAGAAATTAAATAGTGCACAGAGGACAGTAAGATAAAAACTGCTGCAAGAACAGAGTGACAATAAATAGAGATAGAAAAAAATAGAGATCAGTCAGTTAGGTCAGAACTGCGTGCTGTCCAAACTGCTGTTGTACAGTCTGATGGCGGTGGGCACAAAGGAGCGTCTGAAGCCTTCAACTTTGCACCGGGGTGGGATGATCCACTGGCTGAATGAGCTGCCCATCACCCACAGCTCGTCGTGCAGAGTGTGAGAGGGAGTATCCAGGATTGTGCAGAGTTTGTCCTTCACCCTCCTCTCAGCTACTGTTTCCAAACAGCCTGGCAACAATAGACCGGTACATGGTCTTGCGGAGCCCATTACAGACACCAAGCAACCTCAGTCTCCTCAGGAAGAACATCCTGCTCTGTCCTTTTTTGTTGAGGGCATCAGTGTTATGAGCTCAGTCCAGTTTATTGTAGTAAAAGTCAGAGGTGTAGAGGGTGAAGAAGAATGGTGTCAGGACAGTGCCTTGGGGCACCCCAGTGTTACACGACACAACCTCAGACACGCAGCCATCCACCCTGACATACTGCGGCCATCCTGTGAGGTAGTCCAAAATGCAGGCAGTGATGTCAGGGTGAAGTTGCATCGAGGCCACATAGCTTTGGTTTGATTTTGTTGTTGTTTTTGACTGCTCTTCATATGGAATGAGAGGTGAGAAGTGGTGTAAGTTCAACATGATTCAGAAGCACAACCAACTGCAAGGCCAGCTGTGTCTACCTCTCTGGAGATAATATGGATAAATATCCTCCAATCTCCAAATGTCACTGTATTGGTGTTTAGGAACAACTTTTCTTAATAGTTTTTGAATTGAAATGAGTCGAATTTCCTCCTTTTGTTTGCTTCTTTCTCAAAATAAACATTTTCAATTCAATAAAATGAAGTCGGACGTTTTCCCATAGACGGTGATGGTTGTTGAGTATTGACTTCACTTTAAGAACTAGTCTATGTCTGGAGAAAGTCAGGAAAACCCTTTTGGTTAGATATTCGGCGTGGGAATCTCCTGTTGTCCATCTCACACCAAAATTACTTTTTTATTTTATTATTATTATTTTTTTTTTGCAACTTTCATTGCGCTGACTGCGTATTTGTTTTTCTTCGGTAGTGCGAATACAACCGAAAATTCTTTTCTTTTTTTTTTCCAGTGGTGAATGCAGCATTACGAGGAGGGGAGGGCGGGCTTTGAGTCAACTGCAGACCCAGCGCGCAAAGGCAAACGGTGGACAGCTGAATGTGTGTTAGGACTCCTAAGAGCGGAGGTCCGAGGTAAGACACAGACACTACCGACCGGAATCAAACAGTGTTTACACGAAGAGGAGCCACGGTTTTTTTTTTTTTTTTTTTTTTGGGCACCTCATCCTCTCCAGTTTCTGCATATCAGGTGAACGTTGTCACACGCCGCAGCTGAGAAAGTTGGGTTTCCAACTGTGACATGTGTGAGGGTAAGGGGGTTTGGAAGCACATGTCTTCTGAGGTCACCGCTTTCCTATGACCGGAGACTGTGTTGTGTTGCCGTGTCGACAGTAGTGGGGTCGTGTCTCGTTGTGTTGCGTAAATACGGCGAACTGTGTAAATGTTAGCCAGCTTAGCTAGCTCTCATAAGCTGTAGCTTGTCAAATGAATGACTTGTCGGAGCGTGTGGAGGCTAATTAGCCGAGCATGCTCAACGTGGGCAAACAAACGTCCTTAAATAATACACTCTTTCTCTTATCATCGGAGAAAGCTGCAGAGAGCTGAAGATCAGTGCATTGTAAACAAGCAATATTTGCTTTAATGAGGTTTGGTATAGTTGCTCTATATTGTCTCTGAAATATGAATGATCAAAAGTGTGTGCGCCTGCCATATGTACGACAAAACTTTTTTTTTATTTTATTTTTTTTATCAATGGAGGTTTAATAATCTTAATAATGTCAGTTTTGGAAATGGAAGTTGCATGTGGTTGTGTCCAAAATGCAACATGTTCTGTCAGGTGAGCCTTTGCAGACCTGTTGTAATAATTCGGGGTGTATTGCACGAGATGTTGTAAATCAATGATCAAGATATCTTTATGACAATATTGCATTGGAAGGTATTTTCCTCAAAGTCATAATTGTTCAAATTTGGCCGCTTGTCATTTTGTTGTTTCGGCAAATCTCTAACTGATATTGGCAACCAAATTCAGGAGTCTTAGAGTTGGAATCTATGTTAGAGCATAATATGCAACCTGGAAATGTGAGGCACTATGGAAGGTATATATATGGTATGCATATTATTACTAGATTTCAGTGGACTTGGACATTTTTGCTTTGATCTCAAATTTGCAGCTCCTGTGATTTGGATATTGCACTTGGCTATACTGCGATTACAGTTATATTTCAATTTAATTGTCTGACCCTAGTTTACGTACATGTTTGTGTTTTTTGCAAATAATTAGAGTGGGGTATGCTAATCTCTCAGTTATCTGTATTTAGGAGTTATCATATTTTCGGTAGACTAATGATTAGGCTCAACCAGACGTCCTTTGGTATTATCTGCTGTGGCTTTAACAATTATCACAAAAGAGCAGCATGGCCACAAGAGTGATTTCCTTGGCATTTCTTGGTTCACTACACATTTTTTGGAGCTGATAACAGCCCATTGTTCTCTTAAAATGTTGCACGTTTGAAAACGTATTGTGATGGATCTGTTCTTCTATCTCATAACTACATTGGGCCATGAGCAGTTTTTTCATAAAGAAATTACTGGCATTATTGGCCTTTTAGGTTGCTGCGATACAAAGTGTGGGCACACAAATGCCAGTAATGGTGAGAGTGAAGTAGTTGTTACCGTTTTTTGCCAGTGTTTAAGCATGCATGCCACATACATTTGTATTTCAGTCAGTGAATTGTTTGTAAGGCTTTCCCCAATTTACCTTTTTGTATTTTGTGGAAATGATTATTATTTCACTAGCTACTGGAAATATTGCTGATATTTATTTTATTGATCAAAGTACAGGAAAATGGTCAGGACCAATATCTTATCAAATGTTCAAAAAAGGGTCTTTAGCCTACTGGCAGGAGACGAAGGTTATTGATAGCATTTTATGGCATTTTTCAGGTCCAAATGAAGCTCCTAATTTTAGTAAATATAAGTTCAATTTCATCTCTCATTCAAGATTTTAGATTATGGTGTCTGAAAGAATATTAAAGATGTGTGATAACTTTATACTTTCAGGGGCAAATGCCAGACATGCATGCCACTGACTCAATTAAAATCTGTATATGTTATAAGAACTCTGAAGTCTGGGTACTCTGCCAGTATGTCGTCTCTGCTCTCTGCAGTTATCCTATCCACATTTAAACTGGCAATTTAAAACATGTTTGAATAATAACTTGGTTTAATTTTAACAAAGGACTGGTGTGTTATATACTGGTTGACCATTGCTGAAAGGTGAACTCTGCCCGGCTGTAGACTAGACGATAGAGGTACATTTGAATTTGTTATTCAAGTTTCAGTGTGAGTGGGGAAAGACACTAAAAAATCATAAGTCATGTGACAATGCTTCCACCCAAAGAATACGAACACCCTGAAGTTTTTGGTTTGGTTTTTATTTCAGTCTTACTCAGCCTCTACAGTTTGATAATTGTAGTGTTGTAAATCGCAATTAGTATTATCGATTAATAGTTCCATCCCTACCTGAGACTCTAGGTCAACTGGAGGTAAACTATGAACCAAGTCCTTAAACATTATTGCCTAAACAAAAGCCTTTAAGGATGTACTGAGATCATCCAGGACTGTCTCATCCACAGTGTGAGATACAGTTCAGCGGGTTCAGAGAAGGACTGGCAGTGTTGTTTTTTTTTTGTTTGTTTGTTTGTTTTGTTTGTTTGTTGTTGTTACCCACCCAGACTACAATACCACACTTAAGTTTTCAGTCTAGCAGGGCTGGCACTTATTCTAAAAGTC
This sequence comes from Echeneis naucrates, assembly GCF_900963305.1. NCBI lineage: Eukaryota > Metazoa > Chordata > Actinopteri > Carangiformes > Echeneidae > Echeneis > Echeneis naucrates. Next base: position 16,086,237 of record NC_042534.1, read on the forward strand.
TGGAAGGCCAGAGCAGTTGGCCAGACATTTTCAAATGGAAACATATATGTGTGGATATATCCTGATTTGCCACTCTAGTACCTGTTAGTCCAGTTTAAGCACTCACACACTGTGAGGATAATCGGTTTGGTTATCAGAGAATGAACCATTGCTGTTTACTTTGAACCACGTTGAAATTCTTTGTTTAGCAGCAATCACATTCAGCTGCAAACCTTCCAATCAAAAGGCTGGTTTTCTGTTTACCACCATTTACACACAAGATGGGGGTGTGGGGTTAAATACGTTGATTCCACAGGCTCAGGCGGTTTCATGTAATTTACAATCACTGTTCCTATGTTGCCAGGCAACTGGCCTCAATGACCTCCATTTGAGATATTTTGTGATGCACGAGACACAACCACATTGTCAAATAATAAACAAAGCAGTAGCACGTGTACATTTCAGGTATTGTATTGTGTCCCTGGGATGAGGGGGGTGGAGAGAAGGACTGTGGAGGAGGGGAATAGGGGGTGAAAAGACAAATGATTGATCAGTGCGAGTAAAAACAATCAGGCTAGGTTGATCATTCATTAAACATGGGCGTCTTGTTATTAGGATGCAGCTTGACATGAGTGATATATTGAATATCATTGGTTTCCTTTTTCTGTCTTGTGTGGCATTAAGCAGTGAAATTATCATACTGTTGTATGGTCATTCAGTCCTAATTGAAAATAAAAATTAAAATGTGCTTCTATTTGATACAACACACTGGTCACATTAAAATAAAGGATGTTACAGTCATTTGGTTAATGGTGTCTTAATCGCCAGGACTGCACATATATAAGATATAATGCCGCCACAGCAAAGCGCAACATCCATTAGATATCATTGTAAATTGGTGGCACTTCAAGTGATGTGGTACTATATATTACTACATACATACTATCGTACTACAACCTGGCCAATGAATCACGTTGTACAAATCTAAAAGAATGTTAGGCTGATCAAATGTCCAACCATAACATAATCATATTAACATTCATTTTTATTAAAAATAAATGCAACTGTAATTAGATGAATTGACATTAAAAACAGCCTTTCAAGCTGAAATTGCATATTACAGCACAGTATCAACCAAAATGATAATTTTTCGTACTGTGAAGCTATGCAAATGGTTGGCTTCTGGGAATCAATTCAAAACTCTATTCTGATTCTTATTAGCTCTAAAACGGTCACTCACAAAGGTTCCAATGTGCAACCACTGGCAACAACTTGTTGCCAATCAGTTGTGCAATGGCAGCGCACAGATCTAATGAAACTGGCGCAGAGGCACTTTCCTAGCTGAGAGCATTTTTCGTTTGTGTTGGACAGCACGTTATTAAGCATACAGTATCCAGAGCAGAAAAGCAGTGAATGCGCAGTGCAACAACAAGCATCAAAATTCACTCCTTTACTCCAAATTCAGAAAACAAGAAGAATGCTAACTCTTGTCAAAATTACATCTGCTCTGCTGAAGTTAGCAATGCTAACCACCTAGCCCCGGCCTGTCTCATCATGCTCTTTCATCACCTCATTATAGCCACTATAGCATCTGCTATGAGGACATAGTGCTGCCTAGAGATTGCAATATAGCACACAAGAATGGCATAAATGTCATCATTGATCTCAAAGAACTACATTTTGCAGCAGAAAATTTATCTCCAGATTTGTTTGAACTCATATGTCTGCTTAATTGTAGTTGGTACTATAATGACATGAACTTTCCCATACTTTAATTGTACCGGCTCATGTTTGGTATTTTAAGTAGGATTAAATTAGTAAATATTCCTCAGGGCCCCACTCAGTAAAGCTGGTTGGGTTTTTGTTTTAAGCAGTGGAAGGATTTTAATCCAAAGGCCTTTTCTAACCTGTCAGGATTTAGTGCATTTTTTTCACACTGATGCTGCCAACTGTGAATGGGGCATCTTAACAACGGGGGGGGTTATTATCTGTCAAACTGTGTAACTAACAACAGGAGAAAAGGTTTCTGAGAAACAGCACTCAAATATGTGCCCCTGGAAGGCCTAATTAACCAAAAATACAATTGCAAGTGGCTGCAGTTGAAATGAAACAGTTACATTCAGGTGGATAAGAGATTATCCATTATGATGAGGGGATTTAAAGGGGACCTGTGTGTTGGCCAGTGTTTGATCAAATCAAGCAAAAGTATTACACAGACAACCAGTCAGTGGAAAACACTGCCTCTGCTTGACAAATGCGCGCACACACAATTGTAACCTCTTATACCCGCAGCCCCACAGAGGCAAATCTTCACAGAGTTAGATTTTTGAAACTCCCCATTTCAAAATGACTTTGTTGCATTGCCTTCCCACGCAACATATTTTTGCCTCCTGTCATGTGAAATGGTTGCCATTTATTGCCTTTTACAGCTGCCAGCTTCTAAGTGTGGACAGTTAAGGGTCCTTCTGAAGAGCAGATCAGCAATCGTCATGAACAGAACAGTACAGCTTCTGATTTTGATAGCTTGCCTTGACATTACAGCATGTGACCTTCTACAGAACAACCTACTAAAACTCTATAAAACGTGACTCAAGAGCGATTCTCATGCCTATTGCTTCAGTTAACTGCCTTGCAATCAAATTTTTTTGAGGTCTATACTGGCTGGTTTGGGAACATTTGAATTCCCATAGTAATACAGTGAAGCTGGGTTTATGTATACTCGAATATTATTCATTCTCAGCATGGAGTGAAAAAAACAAATCTATGCTGACAGCAAAAATAAACCCCCTACACTGAAAATTGTAAATGAATGGAGGTGTGCATCTCTTCTAAAAACATAACAAGGGATAAGGTTTTGTTTGGTTAAAATGTTGGGTATCCAAAAGATATCAAGGTTCTGTTTTTATAACAATTGTTCAGCTGTTGTATCATTAAAACAATATTGTGTTGAAGTCAGTTTTCTCATGCATGTTTCTAGGACTATGCATTGTTTTGCTGATCATTTGAAAAGGATCTGTTCATTTTGCAGTGAGTGCTCCAGTTTGTGTGTCTGCCAGCAGCAGAGCTCCCGGGTTGCAAGTGGGCCAGTACTGTAAGTACAGCACTGCTCTTAAACTTTATTTCAATAAGAAACAACATATCTTTTATACATTTACAATTAAAAAAATTATATTTGGTAATAATGAACAGACTTTTTTTGTCAAACTTAGAAATGAAGAAGTAGTTTGAGTTGGGAAAATGTGTGTGGAGTTTACTTTCAGAACAGAAAGAACTGATGTAATTTATTCATATCAGCCATTAGTAATGGTCAATACAACATAATTGTAGAAAAGATCAACTTTTTGTACAAGGTTATTGGTAAAGGTATACATTTCCTCAAACAATTCCAGCCTTTCTGTTACACAGTCACAATTATCTAAAACTCTCCCTCTCCCCCTTAAATGCTGTGTATTCATTACTTTCAGGCTCAAAAGAAGGTGAAGCTGTGTCACAATGGCCTGTCATGAATAGGAAAAAAAAGAATATTTGCAAACAGTGGTCCATTGATTATTTTGTGCAAGGAAAAAGATAATTGAACTGATTATAATCAGTGAATTTTCAATGTAAAAAAAAAAAAAATCACAGACAAGTTGATGCTTTGGGTAAAGCACAATTGTCAATTATAGTAATTTCAGATGAGAAATTTTAAAGATCAACAATGATGATCACCCTTTTGTTTCGCTGCTGTTACTCAGCTGTTTCAACAACTGAGACACTGGAATAGGTTTAATTGCTATAATGATAAAACCTGTCTTAGCTTTGTCCTGCAGGTTTTCTACTCACTGTTAGGAAGCTGATAATGGCTTAACATACTTGTGATTTCTATCAGACAAGCATTTATATACAGATATAAAAATATAATATCAAATTATTGATATTGAGTATTAGGCTACCTCTAAAATTAAATGTTATCCTCAGGGCCACATTTGTGGGGTTGGTCAGCCGTTCACCTCAATACGGTGGATTTTTGTAAATTTGCATTTAATAGACAGGGCTTAAAGATAAATATTCAGTTGGTCTATTGTCTTTTAGCTTTTCAGTCATCTATGAAGTGCTCTGTAGGCTAAGCTACATCTGCACGTGTTTGGAGTTGCCCATGTGAATGTCTGAAAGCCAGTATAATTGAAGGCTTAGTGAGATAGGTTAAAGGCATTTAACATTCTATAACAGCATAAAAAGACAAGATGCACGGCACGAGAACACACTACTATTGTTCAAGATTTACATTTTGTTGGGAATTATTATTATTTTTTTTTTTATTTTTTTATTTTTTTATTTTTTTGGTTGTTGTTTTTTGAAGTGGGCAGGGGGGGTTTCATTTGTTTGCTGTTTTTTTTTTTTTTTTTTTTACCCCTTATTTGTTTTTTCCCTGCCCTCTTTCTTTAATATTGTTACAACAGAAACGGTCAGTAAATGAGGTATGTTTTGAAGTTATACAGAAATGCAAGACTGATGATTGCAGTGTGCTCCTGACCTTTAGCAGTAAGATGGTGTCTTTGTACCCTGGATTTTGAAGTGAGCTCACTTACTTTTCATTCACGTTATTCCCTCTCCAGCTCTCAGCAGGTCCACCTGCTGGCAGTTGCTTCTTTTGAGACCGCGACCAGCCTCCAGAGGGGGTGCTTCCAATGGATTTCACTGCACTGACACCCCACATCTAGTGTCATCATGGAGGAAATAGTCCAGATGCACTTCACCACCGTGGACTATGTCATCTTTGTCCTGCTGCTGGTGGCCTCGGCTGGCATTGGCCTCTTTTATGCCTTCTCTGGTGGTCGCCAACGCACAACTCAGGTGGCTTTAATCTTAGACAGTACTTGTCTTGCCCCAGGCTCTTAAAAAGTAAAGGGTCCGTCCCAACTATATATGAACCATCATCTTGCTTACTACAGGAGTTCCTAATGGCTGACCGCTCCATGAGTTGCCTGCCTGTGTCTCTATCTCTGTTGGCCACCTTCCAGTCAGCGGTGGCCATCCTGGGGGCCCCATCAGAGGTGTACACATTTGGGACTCAGTACTGGTTCCTGGGCTGCTCCTACTTCCTAGGCCTGCTCATTCCAGCCCATGTTTTCATACCAGTCTTCTACAGGCTTCGCCTGTCCAGTGCCTACGAGGTATATACACGCAGATTAACACTCAACAAATACACATAGTTTGACCCGATCAAACCTCTATGGTGGATTTATGACCTGTTGTCATATGCGCTTTTAACTGGAGTATCTTTTTTCTTCTCTGCTTGTTTTTCTGTTTACGCTCTCAGCACTTTCTCTTGCTTCCTCTGTCATCATTTTCCCCACATATGATCTCAGAGCTCAATTTTCTTATCTGTCTTCTTATCTGCATTATTCTTACCATTTTAACATCCGACACAAACTGTTCCCTTCTCCCAACTCAGACTATCTTTAAGGGTTTTAATCTAGGACCAAACTGTTTTGTTCATGAACCTGAAGGGCGCTTCAAGATGATTATTGCAACAATGTCCTGTGAACATTTAATCAATCTGGCTTTGACAGTTCTGATCCTGAGAATTAACAGATCTGACCACACAGACTCTGAGATGATATATAATCAGCCTTTTGATTGTGTTTGTCCTTTTTTGTTTTTCTTTACATTCTTTCCTCTCAACAGTATCTGGAGCTGCGCTTCAATAAGTCGGTTCGCATTTGTGGAACAGCGACATTCATCTTTCAAATGGTATCGTGGTCTACTTTGTATTTACTTTTTACATTTGATTTCTGTTCCCTTTTTTTTTTTTTAATCACATTTTCTTCAAAATTAGTCCACTCCCATTTTGTCTTATTTTGTGTGTGATTAAATCTGTCATATACAGTAAAACACAACCACTGAATTCAGATCACTGTCCATTACTTATCATCATCAGCACTTCCCTTTTTCTGTTTCATGCAGGTTATTTACATGGGGGTGGTGCTATACGCTCCAGCCTTAGCACTCAATGCAGGTAAGAAGATCATCCTGCCAAAGACAAAAGAAGATAATCCAGACCAAAAAGTGCCTGTTTTTTGCTGTGAAACACTAAACTTTTGGGTAACATTTCCCCTCTGCTCACTTGCAGTGACTGGTTTTGACCTGTGGGGGGCCGTGCTTGCCATGGGGTTGGTGTGCACTCTTTACACTGCCCTGGTTAGTCCCCACAGTTATTAAACAGCAAACCTTCTCTGTCATAACTAATGAAAGCATACTCTTTATGAGAAAGCTCAAATGATAATGCAAAGAGTTTTAGAGAACATCAAACTACCTGAACTTCAATGGAATCTTATGTTTCTCTTAGCTGTGAATTTTTTTTATTTATTTATCATATCACTTATTTTTAATTTTCTTTTTACATAGCAGCTATGATCCATCTTTGCTTTAACAGACAGTTGAAGTAAATCTATCATTGTGTCACAAAGACTCAAGTTTGGACTTGTGTGCTTTTGTCATTCAGGGGGGCCTGAAGGCTGTGATCTGGACTGATGTTTTCCAGACGGTGGTGATGTTTGCAGGGCAGCTGGCAGTCATTGTGGTCGGGGCCAGTCAAGCAGGGGGCATAGGAGAGGTCTGGAGGAAAGCAGTAAATGGAAGCCGCATAGCTGGAATAGAGTGAGTATGCAACATCTTTGCCTTACCTGTTAAATATGTACAACTCAGATGGACTTCAGGGCTCATTCCTTCTGCTACAGGACACTTTACTTTAGGAAACAAACTTCATGTGTTCTTCAGTTGTTCATGCTACATTGTTGTGCATTCAGCCTCAACCCTGACCCCCTGGAACGTCACACCTTCTGGACTCTGGGAGTGGGCGGAATATTCCTGATGCTGGCTCTGTATGGGGTCAACCAGGCCCAGGTGCAGAGATACCTCAGTTCACGCACAGAAAAGGAAGCTGTCATGTCAGTATGAACCATTTCTCATTCTCTACTTTTATGTAAACATGAGGCAGGCACTAAGAGAAGCCACTTAAAACACTGTGAGCACAGCTAAGACTTAGCTAAGAAACTATACTTGCATTATAGTGAATGTGGGCCCTCTGTAATGTCAGTCATCTTGTGTCCATTCAAGTAGCCTTGTTTCTAACCATGCGTGTCACCTCTCATGTCGTCTCAGGTCCTGCTATGTGGTGTTCCCGTGTCAGCAGATTGTCCTCGGCTTGGGTTGTCTGATGGGTCTTGTAATGTTTGCACGGTACGGAGAGGACAGCCCCCTGGAAAAGGGCTATGTCAAATCTAATGACCAGGTGAGCACTAATATGCCTTAATGGTTGCACAAACTGTCTACATTGAATCTGGATTGTGCAGCCATCTAGTCATTATCAATACTTATTTGCCCTTGAGGGTCTCAGGAGATTGGGATCCTGGCATTCACGTTAAAGATGAGGTACACCCATTAAACAATGTCTGGAGTCTAATGTTTAGTTTCTTTGTGTAGATGGTGCTTTACTTTGTGATGGATGTGTTCAGGGACCTGCCTGGTCTCCCAGGGCTGTTTGTCGCCTGTCTCTTCAGTGGAGCACTCAGGTAACCAAATTTCATTGGTGCAGCTTTCGGTTTTGTTAGTTACCAGGTCTAATGACAGTGGTTGAACCTCTGCCTGGTTCTCACAACAATTCTCTGTGCGGGTTTATCAACTTTGGCTTCAAGCCGAAGTCTTTAGATCATTAACTTCAGAGATAAGACATGAGTATATTGTTTTATGTCCGAAGTATGAAAACATCAAAAAAGCTGCTGTCCAATAAATTTATTTAGTCTATTCATATTCTGACTTCATTGCTTAATTTATATGATGGCCTCACAATAAATCTTACTCTTCAGTTTACTTTGTGATTTATGTATATTTAATTATTGTTTTGAACATAAAGAGGTAATAAATATGAATATATTTTTGCTGCATCTATAGATATTTTCACTTTACTTTCCCTGATTAAAATGTAACAGGACTTACCGTCATGTCATCATTATCATGTTTCCTCACAGTCCTAAAGGCCGCATCCACTTTGTAGAGACGCACATGATGTGTTTTAAAAATACTACTTACTCATTTAATCCTGGTTTTGTCCTACTAGCACCATCTCATCAGCCTTCAACTCCCTAGCAACAGTAACTATGGAGGACTTGATTAAACCTTATTTTCCAAACATGAATGAAGCTAAAGCAACCTTGCTGTCAAAGGGCCTCGGTAAGACAAATAGTTTTGGTTGTGTTTATTGTTTTTTATTGCTGTTTTCTTAAATTATATGACACATTTCTAAAGACGTGTATCAACTCCTTCAGATGAGTCCTTCCTCTTACTCCAACAGCTCTAGCTTACGGCCTGGTGTGTCTGGCTATGGCCTACCTGGCGTCCATTATGGGATCTGTGCTGCAGGTAAGGTTTGAGTTGTTACAGAGCTGTGTAATTTTAACATTTCCTGATAGATAAAAAATGTTTTGTTTTTTTATAAAAATATAAATAACCCACCCTGCCTTGTATAGGGTTAGGGTTATGAAGCAATGCATTGCCAAACTGTGTTATCTATGTCTTCAGGCAGCCTTCAGTATCTTCGGGATGGTGGGTGGTCCCTTGCTGGGCCTCTTTTGTCTGGGAATGTTCTTCCCCTGGGCTAACCCAATTGTGAGTCCTGCAGTTATTCAGTACCATGTTTAACCTGTTCAGTTATTGTGATCACAGGTTAATTGTTATTTTGGAAGAGAGAAGATAAAGCTCTTCCCCCATCTCTGACCCCACCTCTCTCTCTGTGACCTCCACAGGGTGCTGTGGTTGGTTTGGGAGCAGGCCTCGCCATGGCCTTCTGGATTGGCATTGGCAGTTTTGTGATGCGTATATCAGGTTCCAGCCCAGTCCCCACACTCAACACCACTGCTCTGCCTTTGTTTGACAACATGACAACTACAGTCATGACTACACTGGCTACCAAGCCAAGGTAATCAATATGTCATGAATTTGTTACTATGTTTAACGGTACTTCATACCATAGTTCAAGTGTTTTTCTAATGAGGAATCTAATTTATTTTTTTTTATTACATTTTTATTTATTTTATTACGTTTTTTTCATCAATCATGTAGGCTGACAGGTGTGGAGGCACTTTACTCACTGTCCTACATGTGGTACAGTGCACACAATTCAGCCACTGTGGTGGTGGTGGGACTGATCGTCAGCTTTCTAACAGGTACACACTAATGTCTGGCCTCAAATTCCAAATCAATCAGTAAAACATGAACTGAAAGTTATCGACCTTGTTCTCTTTGCAACAGCTGTAGTCTTGTCATTTGTCAAATTATCATTATATTGTGCATCATTATGAGACAGGAGGATGATTGGATTAATTTCATTTCCAAACGATGTCACTCGGGATCAGCTCCTGATTCTAGTTCTAGTTTGCTATCCTGACTCTGTGTCCCTCCACTTGTCAGGACCTATGAAGGAGAAGGACCTAACACCCGGCACAGTGTTTCCCGTCCTTGGCACACTGCTCTTCTTCCTCCCGGAGCGCTACAGAGAGAAGCTCTGCTGCATCACTCCTCTGGTTCAGAAGGTAGTCTCACTTTTCCACTCCTGTGTGTCTCTCACATCTTTGTTCAATGTAGCATGAGCATTCTGAAGTTTTTTTCATCCTTGTTGACCAGCCCAAAGAACTCAGCACACAGACTTATCAGAAGGCCAGGAAAGACAAAAACGGAAAGGCTCACTGCAGAGACGATCCAGCACCAGATGACAAAGAGAAGAAGGGTGACCAAGCACAAACAGAGGATGATGAAAATGATCTGGGAACTAGAATTGCTCTGCCTTCGTGTCAGCTGACAGCACACACAGTTGTGGAGACAACCTTGTGATAATGTTGTTTTCCACACAACACACTGTGAATGTGGATTGCTGTACTATATAGTTTGTTTGAGAAAGGAGCAGCAGAAGGTGATAGTTGAGGTGATAGTTCAGGTCTTCCTGAATCTGTTGAATGTGATTATAGTGATTGACCACTCACGAAAAAAAAATAAATAAATAAATCAGCTACAGCAGTGCAGAAGAAATCTTGGAACAAAAAATTGTGGATCTCTAATAGACTCTGATACTTGGTGTGAGATCAGAGGCTTTTGGGTCTGTCCAGTTGTGTGTGCAGTTTAAAGTTTAGAGCGTGTGAAGCTGTGATTCACATTGACCTGCTTTAATGTGGCTGGATCCAGTCATTCTGTGTGTTTTCCGAGATGTGAAATAGTATTTTTGTAATGAAAAGGGAACCAAGAAGTCCCAGACAAAGCACCAGAAAATATTATAGAAAAAGTAAATGTCCAGAAGTTGATCTGCAGTTGAAGGCATGACATCTGTGCTGCTGTGATAGTGTAGTGTCTTTAACATGGCCTTGGTTCAATACACATTTTCACCTTCTAGCTGCTGCTGTAGATGTCAAGTTACAAAGAGCCTCCTCTCAGCTGTATTCAAGGAGCTCTACCAGGGCAGAAACAGAATCCCATGGGGCCAGTGTAATTAGTCCACTCCTTCATTTTTCCCCAGGTAGTGAACACTGATGAAATGAATTTATACAGAGTAGTAAATCAGTTTCCCCATACATAGTTTATTACTGCATCTATAAGATTCAGCAGGGTTAATGTAGTTCCCTTATGGGATCTTTTAGCAACATAAGTAAATTACACATTCACAATTCTGACACTCAATTTAATTTGTGGATATCAAGCATTATTAAGTACATTAAGTATGGAGAAAATAAAAGTTCCTCTCTAGAAAAGATGATAAAATAATATTTAAATAATGGTTCTTTTAACTCTCAACAGTATTATAATAAACTGGTTCACATTTTGGACAGCATGGTAGTGCAGCAGTTAGCACTGCCGCCTCAGTCTGGGTTTGAACCTTGGCCCTGGTGCCATTCGGCTTGTAGTTTGCATGTTATCCCTATGCCTGTGTGGGTTCCCTCAGATTCTCCTGCTTCTCCCACAGTCCAAAGACATGTAGGTTTAGGTTTATTGGTGACTCTAAATTGGCCCCAAGTGTGAGTGTTGTCTGCCTTGATGTCAGCCCTGCAATAGATGCCAGTGTTGGCTGGGACTGGCTTCTGACCAATAACTGTTATTGATGGATGAATGGTTTGCATTTCTCCATGTCCATGACATTTTTGTTGAAGCTTCTTAGCCAACATTAAAATGAGCAGCTCTTTTCTTACTAGTCTTGGTAAGAGCTTCAGCCACTGTTTTGTTTACAAGATGTTCAAATACATCTGCACTGAACTGCTAACTATTTGGCATGTTAACTTCAGGAGAGGAAATAAGGTGATAGAAATCGGAAGTAGGAAAGTTAATATTGTCACACTGGACACAGCTGTTTAATGTTGATGGATGGGTACGTAAACAGCCGTTACTGCTAAGAGATATTGGACATTGCATCCACTCATTGGTGTGAGGGAAACCTGACATGCAAGTACAATATAATGGTTCCTCTCATCTGCACAATAATGGGTCCTTCCTAATCTCAATGGATGTGATGGGGCAGATTCTGCAGTGTCCTTTCTGTGCTAATATGAGGCTCCAAACGTGTCAGATCCACGAAAGCCAAATATGTATGCACCATCCATGTACCAAATCTGTTTCCTGCCTGATCAGACTGCTAAAGCCTCATCACTCAAACTCTATAGTACAGCTGACATCATCAAAACAGATTCTCTCAGTGAACAGATTAATACTTTAATATAGAACGGCACTTGTTTTACACCCACCACCATCAAGGCTCAACGGTCCTGACAGTAAATTAGAAGAAGAAACAAATATCTGCACTTTAAAAAAGCCAAAATGAAATTGGTTCTGCTGATCCCTCCAGCATGTTATGCTTCTCGTTTTCAACATTTTCCAGAACAAGTGGCTCAGCCACCTTCAGTACATCAGTGTAACTGTCCCACATTTAGCACGAGATTCTCCATGATCTCTTCTGAAGTGACTGCCTGGAATAAAGCATAGTACCACTCACAGTCACATCCAGAGGCCATCCTGAGCTCCATGAGCCATGGTCTTCATGTTTGATGATGATTATCCAGTCTCTGGTAGTGTACGTCTTCTTATTTTTAGAGTGGGGTGTGTGCCATGCCAACTTGATTTGTCTTATAAGTTTGCCTTCATCATTAGCATTATGGTTGTCACAGTTTTTGGAATGACTGAATTCTTGACCATCACTTGTTCATCATCCATGGCCATGTTTTGTAATGTGGAGTTGTTTTTGTGAAGCCAGGCCTCATGTCCCCTGAGACATTCCTACCATTTGTGTAGAGTCTGTGTCTCAGTTGCCAAACAGACGCAGGAGTAGCAGATGTCAAGCTGATGCACAGTGCAGCAGCTGAACTGAAAATCACATTTATTTGACAAACTGGATGGTGGGCTCTGGAGATAACCATATTCTCCTTTTTAAAACCCTGTTAGGACTGGTCTGTTTGTACATCATCATCCTGACACCAAAAAATAACTTAATCCAAAGCATATAGAATCTATATATCTATATCTAAATATATAGATATAGATATACATACACACACACAAGGTATTTCAAATGTCATCAGTATATTTTTGTAATTTCACATGAAGCCTGAATACATTTCATAAAATGATGAAATGTGGAATTCTATATGCAAGAGCCATGATATGTTTGACTTCAATGAAGCTTGGGCAGAATTTGGGCTGCTTAACTCCTGTAAACAGCCGGCATCCATGGCTTTAGACAGAAAGTGTCTGCTAATCACCATGGGAGTGTGTGTGTGTGTGTTTTATTGCATCCCAAATTCTGTCCAAATTCAAAAATGTGTCAAACCATTTTAATGGTCCTAAGAGTTTGTGAAGTACTTTTAAATTCCACGTGACAGTGTGTATTTTTATTTATGATGACATTGTGTGGAATCCTCCTCCATGCCTGAAATTACTTAAAGTGTAGGCTGTAATGTTAATGAGACCTCGATAAGCTCTCTTTACAGTGTGAGGGAGTGGAATCCAAGTGCTGACACTTCTTAACAGAATTGCTGTTAAACTTGCCCTTGATGGCCTGTGGATGGAGCAGTGTGATAGAAATGAACACTGTCGCACATCAGAAGGCACAAGGAACTCAGGGCACAGCAGTTCTGCTATACAAAGACACAATTATTTGTATTTATTAGCAAATGTCAGAAACTGTGGCCTTTTCTCAGTGGTCAGTCTGAACCACAGTGATACAGTTAATCAAGTTAAAGCATGACACTCAGTAATTTCTAGCAATAATAAATATTGTTTTGATCAATATTTATTATATTTCTTGTTCCACCTACAAGAATTCTTGTTATGCATTCCAAAAAAAAAATACACAACCCCATAAGCACTGAAGTCAAGATGGCTCCTCTGCTTTGGCCGTGCCTTCATTTTGTGATTATATTTTAATTTAATGTAGTTTTTACTCCTGAAATTTGCCTACTCCTGTGAATCCCCTTTAATTCAGTGAAAACTTAAATTGACTGTATTTAACATCTCATTGTCTGGATGTATGAATATTAGATTTCTGTACTTGACCCAAGATGTTATTAAAAATGATGGCAGTCTATTATTGTTCTATTATTTCGTCACTGTTGACTTATTTAAAACTGTGAACTCTCCGTGATGTCGCTCATGAATTTGTGACCCACTTTTTTTTTTTAAAGCCTTTGTGTCTGTTTGTCAGTCAGTCAAAGAGGACCTGCTCTGGACTCTGGTCCCTGTGTGGTAAAACTACAGACTGGCTCCATAAACTCATTATGAAAATGAGCAGCAGCACAAGGCAAGAGAACAGGTGACAAATAAATTAAATATGACACAGAGGACAGGCGACAAAAGACATTCACACAAGACGGAGACAATAGGATAAGAGTTGCTTTACTGAGCTAATGAAATACGGGGAAAGCAGGGCACTCTTTTCAGCAGATGTCAGTACAATCTGACTTCTGCACCTGTGATCGTCAGTAGATAAAATGCATGTCTACATCCACTTTCATGGAACTGTGTAACTGCAGTAAGATGTGTGTGTGCGCGGTAACTCATCTTACAGGTCTAATGTAGACGTAAATTCCTCCGGCTGCAAACATGATTGAAATAATACAGATTGGTGAGGTTGAAGTTCAGGTTTGGGGCGTGAACACCGGAGAGCTAAAGAGTAAAAAGAAACACACAATGCTGAGGAGCTTTTTTTTTTTTAATCGCCGGTGTGTGTGTCAGTATCATCATGCGCAAAAACAGATGGAAGACAGTCTGAAACACCAAGTCGGATAAACTGCTGGGATCGATGTCTCCGTTTAGGAAGCTTCTGCATGAGTTGGTCGCGGACGGTCCCTCAGATGTTGAGTTAAAAATGGATATTAGGCTGTTGAAAGAGCAGCTGTTAGCCTTTAGCATTGTTAGCTTTGACTCCGCCCCTTCAGACAGTGAAGACTTCGGTTGTGATTTATTAACATGAGCTTCACTCGGAAGTAGAGACAGCTGGAATAAAGGATTAGTCCACATCGTTCTCTTTGATCTCCTCCCGCTTTATTCTCCTTTGTCTTCCTTTCATTTTACTCTCTTTATTTCCTCTCCCATCCTGCTGCCTCATCCCTCGTCCTCTCTTCTCCGTCTTTCCTCTCCTCCTCTCGCAGAGGCCCATAAATTCAGTCTGTAATCAGTCTGTACTGGCCGCAATGAGCAGGAGATAGTGAAAACATGTTGATTATCTCCCACATGAGGGGATGAGGGGGCAGACATTTTGGATGCATGCTTTCTTGAAGCTTTTCCAGTGGCATAAATTGCTGTCATTACATGGGTTACATTGCAACACTCACACACTGAGTGCTCTACAGATAGAGATGCTCCCACGGTAGTCCTGAAACAGATGCTGTGGCCCCCACAGAGATCTCTACATCACACTGTCTGACCGGAGCAGGTTCTCCATGATGCTCAACCTGTTTTCCTTGAAACTGTGTCAAGCAAGGGTAAGGTGGCATATTGGTTAGTGCTGTTGCCCCACAGCAAGAAGGCTGCGGGTTTGGTTCCCAGGCTTGGGGCCTTTCTGTGTGGAGTCTGCATGTTCTCTCCATGTTGTTTGTCTCTGTGTGTTGGACTGTGATGGACTGGTGTCCTGTCCAGGGTGACCCCGTCCTCGCCCAGCGTAAAATGGAATTGAAGGGTGACCAGGATTAAAGCTCCGAGTTTATTCCTGGTTTTCATTCGTCCTCAATCTCTCTTAGTAATTTTACCAAAACATCTGGCCTCTCCTCTCTCTCTCTGTGACCTCCGCCTTAGTAATCAAACTCCAAATTTGTCATCACCACTGCAAGGGAAAACGGGAGCCCCCCTCCCAACATCCAACCCCACACTGATTTATAGAGCCAGCCTTGAACAGAGGGCTGTGGAGCTGAGCCCATTTTGTCCAAGGACAAGATGGCTTCAGTGAGTCTGGTCTCTCTGGTCTCTTTAGTGGGCCTCTCTTATCCTGTCTACATGATAATCAGCATGATTTACTGGATTGGATTTAAGTGCTGAGCTCTGATTTTCTGCAATAGCAGTGTAATCATACAACCAAATATGAATCACAGTGAATTATGAGTTAAGCTGCAGCAACAACACTGTTGTGAAAGGAGGACTCTGGCAACTGTCTCCTCTTTATCTCAACATGTCCATTTAAACTGTGCCAAAATTTGGTTTTGTGTTGTTTTTTTTTTTGTTTTGTTTTTTGGCTATTTAATTTTTAACCACTAAGAAATTTTTGAAACAACAAGATGAGGGCTTTTGGAGGTGTTTTCTGGGTAACTTCAGTTTGAAACCTTCACAAATGTCACATGAATGTAGCCAATGATAGATAAACAAAGAGACCCTGTATATATCATCGTGAATAATTATATCAGCTTATATTTATTTATCACAAGTTCACAAATGTTTTAATGCCGTACAACATCTGTGCTCTACATCGCCTCCGGTTTGTGGGTCAGTGGGTGAATAAGCTGCTCACGATCAGGTGTGTGTTCCTGTTTGTAGTGAAGAGTGGGCCTTAAACCTTCAATCTATCCAGTGACCATCAGGGACAACTTCAATGGTTGGAAAAAGAAGTTAGATTTCATTGACGTCTATGGGAAACCAGCCCTACTTCTTAGTTGCCAATACAACATGATGTTCTCATTTTTTTTTAAATGATGGTCCCATTTAGAGGAAAACAGACCATAATGCTGGATCAGGATGGATCAGGGGGTGCAACTACTGTGTAATTGACAGACTGTACCACCCAATCAGGATAGAGCGATCCAGCCTCACTCCTGCCCAGTGCCACCTTCTCCCCACAGATATGGTCTCTTCTGGTTAAAAAAAAAAAAAAAACACAAACCAAAATGGCTGATGGTTAGATTACAAACTAGAGTCTTCAAAGCAGGAGCTGACAGACCAATGGCGAGGGGGGGGTGAATACTTGCTCATACTTGCTCAGCTGTTGACAACCATAGGCTCATCATTATTTTTATCATCACAAAAATTATGCAGAAATAACAGATAATGTGTGTTTGTTCAAAGTTTTAAAAGATGTCACATATGTAAGGTGATTATAGATCTACTAAATCTGCATTTTAATGACCAAGATGACAAAATCCACATAAAGTGAATCTGGGAAGTTTAGCTGTACTTGTCTTGACCGGCACACACGCTGTTATTGTCGATGGTGATTCACTCAAAGCCAAAGGTTAAATTCTGTGGTAGACATGTGAAGAACAAGAGAAATAGTTATTACAGCAGACCACCATGTTCCCACAACAACCCCTCCCCGACTGCCAATCTGTCTGCCCACCCCCACAATAAAAAAAAAAAAAAAAATCACACAGGCGCACATGTACGTATGTACACAGACACACACACACACACACACACACACACACAACCCTGCTTAAATAAAACAATTGAAAAGATAACTTTTATTCTTCTTAAAGAGCACACAGGTGATTCAACTCTTCCATACGGTGAAAAACAAAGCACTGCATTAACTTTTGAATCAAGATAACAGGTAACACTCTGTTCCTGCTTGTGGTGATTTGTGGCACAGTTAGTCAGTGAAGCAGCCTTTTCATTTCCTCACGTTACATCTGTCCCTGACGACCTGCTGCCTTATGCTCAGATAATGATGGAAGAATATATTACCAAGCTGGGGTAAATCTAACTCTCTTTGTGCTGTTTGTGTTAAACCCTGTGTCTTTTGTTTGGGAGCAAAAAGCTTTTACAAGATATTTTCTGTTGACTGTGTTGAATTCAATGGACAAATGAACCCAAGCCCAAGGAAAATCATCTTTTATAATTTCCAGACTTTTCCAAAAGTGGAGATAAAAAAAAAATGGCACCTGTCCTTGTAGCAGTGGGTTTATCACTGTCCTTCGTGTTAAGATAAATCAAAATCTGCAAGAATGTGCTCACTTAGTGTCTCTGGAGCCCCAAGTGGCTTTTCATCATTGCTCGCTGTGTTCTGATGAATCCCCAGCTTTTAACAATAGCAGCTATATGACTGGTGAAGATAGAAGGTGAGAAATGGGGTGAAGGTGAAGTTATTTGTTTGATTATCACTCTTTTTCTGCGTCGAAGGTGGGTGAGCGAGGGTTTGTCACGTCTCGTGCAGCTGGGGGCATCTGATTGGCTGAGAGCAGCTCTCCCACGCTGCCGCAGTAGAGCAGGGAACGCATTGGCCATTTCTGAGGAAATGCCACAAGCATCAAAATCAGAGACCAGCTGAGTAAATGTGACTTCTATGTTGATTTTATGCCATCAGTCATTTCATTAAAATGGTAAATGTTATCTCTTGTTTGTCAGGATTTCGTCTTTGTTAAGCCTCTGATATATTTTACTGCACAATGGCAAGGAAACAACTTACTTCAAGCTGTGACCTTGAAACTGTAACCCTCTTTGATTTGGTTGAAATGGACAGTGACAATTGCCCAAAAAGAAAATTCAGAATCCAACTTTAAATCATCAGATTATATTTTTTTACTAGCACGATGATCTGTGATGTCTTGTCTTTAACCAAATTTTAAAAAGCCTAGTCCTTTTAATAATCAAAAACAGTCAGAGCACATGACTTAAAAAGATACAATTGAACAGACTGTAATATATTAAATACTGTGCACAACATCATATTATTACATATATAATGACTACTTACATAAACTAGTTATCTGAAGGTCATGATGCATGTTTTATGCACTTAGTTTCTGACCAAAAAAAAAGAAAGAAAAACAAGCTATTTTCATTTTCAGTCTTCATTTCAAATTGGACAACTTGTTTCTAAGGCTGTGTGTGTTTTATGGTGGAGGCCCCAGAGGAACCCAGGGCCCGAGGAGCAGCAGTGACAGGCCATGTCGCTTACATCAGCAGCAGCCAGTGGACGTTATTGTGCATGATTAGCAGTACGTCACTTGGTTCCCAGTCTCACCTTGACAGGATGCAGGTATCCGCCCGGCCTGGAGGACAGGGTGTGCTCTGCCGCCATCCCTCCCTGATCCAGGGTCTCTGTTAGGTGGGCTATGTAGTTGGTAGCCAGAACTAGGACGTCCAGCTTGGACAGCTTGGTGTCAGGCGGGACTGAAGGCAGAGCAGCCTGTGAAGGGAGGAAGAGGAAGGTGCACAGGTTTGGATCAGGTGTGATTCAGCTGTCTGCACTATGCTGAGTTTCTTAATATGAAATTCAAAAGGCTTTCTGTGCTGGTTAAAAAATATCTTGGCATATGAATATAGGTTTAATCGTAATTTGTTCTTTAGGGGGAACTAGCAGCAGAGAGATTACTTTTTCAGTTTTTATTCTACTTTTAAAAAGTGTTATATTTCATTCAATGCATGCACTAACCAAATGTTCAACCCACAAACAGGAGGCAGTTGGTTAAACTTGAATGAGAGTTCAAGATCTACAACAGATTGGGTTAATAGTTAAGTAGGCGAAATGTTTATTCGTTACCTGCAGACTATGGAAGGCCTGTCGCAGGTTGCGTACTCGGCTCCTCTCCCGGGCGGCATTTTCTGGGGAGTGATGACTCCTCAGCGTCCGGAGCTGGACCGCAGAGCCACAACTGGGACCAGAGTTAGACCTGGACCCACCCATTGACTGTACCTGGAGCAGAGGACGCGATTAGAGCCTGCTCAAACCAGGCATATTAAACAAATGCTACTTCAAAACGTTTTCACTGCTGTCAGATAAAATCTGGGAGGACCATTTCAAATGTTTAATTATTTATTTATTTATTTTTTTACCCACAAGAAACTAATTCATTTGCTTGGTACGTGCAATTTATACCTACAGTTACACCAACGCTCATTGCTCTAAGAGTGAAATGTGAACAGATAACAGTAACCCAGCCATCACTCCTCAGCTCTGCCTCTGTGTGCGAACAGGGATCAATGAGGACACAAGCAAACTTCTTGAGTCTTAATGGATGACAGACTGATGCTCTCAACATCCTTCACTTCTGCTGCACAAAAAATCGGATGTCATTCCAGTTTATTAACATGGGTATCAGTCCGTTGCCTTCATAAACACTTAAGCTGTTCTCGCATCTAAAAGCATCACATCCCAGATTCCATGTAGTTCCTTGTTTCCTGTTGCACTCTACTGTGTACTCCGTTAGCAGATCTGTCCAAGTACCATGCATGAATGCCTGTATTTCAGATGACGCAGCGTAATCACCATGTGAGAGTTTTAAATTGAACACAAACTCAGACTCACCCCCTTCCTGGGCTCCCGGCTGCTGTGCGTGCTCTGCCTGAGTCTGTGCAGGGATGCTGGGCTGCCGGCTGCACCAGGCTGCTGGTTCTGAGGCTCTGCTGCAGAGCTGGACAACAGCTGGTGGTTCAGTGCAACCGTCATGAGACCTTCCAGAGGATTGACCGCCATGGAGCCTGCCAGACCTTCCTCAACACTTAAAAACTATAAAGCACTTTTTCTGAAGACCACTTTTATTAGCTGTTGGAAAGTTTGCTTTCTCCTGTTACTGATTGCCAAGCTATAATCTACTAAGTTCTTTGGTAAAGACACATGTTGAGGTAATTCTTCCATCTAGCCAGAAAGCATCTTTTAAATCTAATCAAAGCTAAAAAAAAAAAAAAAAAAAAGCTAAGATTACTCATCTCATCTCGAGGAAAAAACATTCAGTTCTGCTATCCTCTTTTATGTAACAACTCCAGTGTGTGGTATTCCCCTCTAAGTGAAGTTCACCAGGCCTCTGTGACACCCCGGTTCCACTCAGACCCCCAGAAAACTGGTGAAAACGCCATCGTCCCTGGCTGCCTCTCTGTGCATCACCGTCCATCCAGAGAACTCCTCCTAGTCTGACCCGTTCCCTCTCTCCCTTTCTCTCCGTCCCTCTGCTTGTTTCCTTATCGGGTGAGGTAATGTGGGGAACTTCATATGGTCCTTATCTCAGCAGCCCGGTCGTCCTGATCCTCCCCTGGTTGTTTGACTGCCAAGAAGAGCAGGCAGGCAGTCAGGCCTGGGGGAGTAAAATAGTGGGAGGGTGTACCGAGCCAGGGCACTGGGGGGCTTGGGAAACTCAAAGCTATGCTAAAAGCTGGACAGGGGTTGGATTGGAGACCAGGGACAGTGCGACATTTAAGATTAACAAAGAGGCGGAAATGCTTTAGGACCGGTTGAACCCATTTGCAACGGCTTCATTAATCAGTGACCTTTATATACAACCACATCATGCCCTTTGAACCGAAAATACCAGTGTTGTACCAAAACCAGTGTAACTCCAGGTTGGTATTTCAACAAGTTAAATACATCAGTCCAGAATTTCCCAACCGCAGCAGAGCGTCAGCTCACCAAATTTAATTAAACTATGTATCTGTTACTAGCTGATCAAGTGAAGTCTCTGAGGTTGACTCACTCTTTGCTTCTGGTCCCATTTTTCATTCTGCTTAGATTTCTTAGATTTCATCTAAGACGCTCCATTTAAATGCATTTTTAGTCAAAACTCTTTCATGCAGTCGTTCAACTCTTTGGTCCCAAGTCCCAAATATTATGAATATTTATTTTGTGATATCAGTTGGATAATCTTCCACTACCCTGCTTGCCTTTTGTCTCAGATTTAAAGGGGCCATTTAAATTTTCTTAATAGCAGCTCCCAATCTGTTATTGGGAGCTGCAAAGTCTTTGAATGGTAACATTAGCAATGTAGCAATAGAAAAAAAAAAAAACAAAACAAAACTCATTTGTATAGTATACAAATGTGTTTACATATCTTTATAGTTCTCTGGCCCTCAATAGGATGTGCAGAAATATAATGAATCTGAAACTCAAGCAAAACAATAAACTTTTCTTTAGTATTGTGGTCGAGTGGATGCCCCAGAGGTAGTTTAAAATAACAGATGCTGCACTGTTCAGTATTCAGTACTGTTTTATCATATTTCAAAATTCAAAAATCAGATACAGCCTGGTATTCAGCTTGTCTTGAAATGACACTCATTGGAATTAATTTTAAATGGGAAATGGGAAAACAGCCTGAATTTTAAAATACTATGAATAGAAACTGTACTTAATGTCATCAGAATTTTCTGAATATGCATAATCTGAAAACATATTTTCACTCTTCTTAATATATCAAAGCACTAAGCATAAAAAGTGTACCTAATTATTTTCCTCAACAGAGGCTTACATCAATATAAGCAACCACTAACTAGTTCTTCTAGTGTTGAGGCTTCAGTTCAATCAATAAAGGTCACTCAAAGTCGATGCATGTTGCAAACATTTAAAAAAATCAAGCATAATCTTTCTGGTTAAGGCATTAAGGCCATTTTTGTGGCTTAAGTAAAGTAAATGTTTCATGTTAGTAGAGGAATGCTTGGCACCTTGTCTATGTTGTCAACACCACAACACCATGTGCCCCCTGACCTCCCATCTGCAGCTGCTTAGTAAACTATTCTCTACAAGACTACAAGGATTTTTTGAGGCAGAACCACTGTGATGGTTTCTGACTTTAAAATGCATGCAGCTATGTATTTCTTAGGTACTAGCAAAGCTACTACTTACTGCTCACCACTATGTTTCTTTCCATTCATCCATCTGCACTACTTTCAGTTCAGTAACTCATTTGTCAGACTATCATCAACTATTTCTTTTTCTCCTCCACTGTCTTGGTGAACTTCTGGATGTCCTCGGCCATTAGCGAGGGCTCTTCCATGGCAGCAAAGTGGCCGCCATGAGCCATGGGAGTATAGGTGAGGAGTTTACGGTATTTCTGCTGGACCCACAGTTTGGGTGTGTGCATCAGCTCGTTGGGGAAGCAGGCGAAACCAGTGGGAACATAAACTGGTATCCTGGGAAGAGATGATGAAAATGGTTTATCATCAAATTTTTCATTTGGTATGTATGCACAAAGCTGGTGCTGTACATTGCTGTCATAAGCTTTTTGACTATAGAATATTTGAAGATGTGAACAAGCCATCCCTCACTGTAGGAAACACCATTACCATTTAAGTTCTAGTTTCTCTTTACCTAAGTTAGGTTGAAATATGGTACTATACAGTTAGTATAGATAGTTTGAGGACAAGAAATGTCATCAATTCCTAGTCATCTTTTCCTGTGGAGACCTTCACCAATATATATCTATATCTCATATATATTCTCATATATATCTCACCAATAAACACAAAATGTTTCCTTTGGTAGACATCGGATAAGGAAATGGCATTAATGAAAATACCATCTTTATGAGGCACTAAGTCATGTTACCCATTGGTTTGTGAACTGGTTTTAAAGCCTTGAGTAACTTAATCATTGCCATGTGTGTTGGACAATCTGTCAGTCACAGAGTAGCCACGACCTCACCCATAATGTGCATTATGGACTATTTTCCTCTAAATGGGACTGTTATTTAGAAGATTAGCATTACATTGAGCTAATAAATTAAATTAGAAGTAGGATCCTTTTCACAGCCTTCAATACAATCTGCTTTTTTGTACAACTACCAGAGTTGCACCCTGATGGTCATTACATAAAATGCAGGTTTAAGGCTTTTCAGCATTGGGTTCACTTCACAGAGTATAGAACAATTTTTTATAAAGTTTTTGGAAAGCACACAGTCCTGTTGAAATAGATTTTTTCCATTTGAAACGGTTGTATGTGATTTCATCAATTGCACCTTTGGAGGAGTTCTATTTCTTCACTAAATACAGGGTCCTTCAGATCAACTCAATGATCCGGTTAGTTGCATTAAACTCTTAAGTTGTCACTCACTTTGAGTGAGGCTGGTTGAGTCCTTTGCCAAAGTTTTCCTTGTAGAACCTCATGGATGAGATGATGCATCCAGACACCCAATAGATCATGACATTAGTCAGCAGGTCGTCCAGAGAGAACTTCCTACAACACAAAGTACCAAGAAGAGGTAATAATATAGTCATAACTAAAAAGCCTCTGCTATGAAGCCACTGAACTGAGATACGAATATGAATACTACATGACAGTTTGATCCCCATCTTCATGTAAAGGATGTGGGAATGAAATCAGCACTGACTCTGTCCCTTCTGTTCCACTCTGTCTACCTGGTGAGTCCTCCATCGTCTAAGTCCCTGAAGTCAACATTTGTCCATGTGGAGAACTTCTCCAGGATGTAGGCAGCCAGACCCACTGGAGAGTCATTCAGTCCTCGACCTGGGTGGAAAACAAAAAGATCGCTCGATTGTTTGATCCTTTTAAACCCTGCTAAAACCACTGTGGGAAACAAAAAAATCTGTGCTGGATTGTAATTTTAATAATCATCACTAAGATCAATCAAAAGCTTTCCGTTTGGTTGGCTGAACTCTTTTAGAAATTTGGATGAAACAGGCCCCAGGTCCTTACCCACAGTGTCTGGCTTGGTGGCCTGGATGTGCATGTAGCCGGACTCTTTGATGGGCTCCACCAGCAGCTTTTCTTTGCAAGGGTAGAGACGCTGAATATCCACATCAGTGAAGCCAAACAGTTTCGGGAAGCGGCGACCGAGCATGATCGATAACAACATGTGAACACTATGCTGTGAGGGTGGGGCAAAGTTCACATGCAGGCCTTTCACTGACCTGGGGTGTGAGAAAAAACAATGGCAAAAGACAAGGTATTGCTGCATTTGTAATAGAAATTGTAGATATACGTGAATATAAACAGTCATCTCCAAAAATATTGGCAGCTTTACACCTTTGTCAGATAATGCACCACTTCTGCTGTAAAGTCATTGCAGCTGCAAATGCTTTGGTGTTCACCTGTATATTTCTTGTGTGCATTTGAGTAACAAAAACTGAGAAAAAAGCTAGATTTTATCTTTTTCCACACAAAACTGGAAAAAAATTATTGGCATCTTTTTCAAAATTGTCACGTATGCAATGGGCCTGGAATTAGTCATTAAACTCAACTGTGCCATGTAACAGGTTTGGGTCAGATTGGAATCACTTGCAAACAGCTTAAAGAGAGTTTACTCAACCTGGGTACACCTCACTGAGCATGAAGAAGAGAAAGATAAGCAAAGAGCTACCAGAGGAAAAGAGAACACGTATAAAAGAATGGGCAATCTCAAGACTGCAAGTCCATCTCCGTTCTTTTCTCCACTGTGCACAACCTCATCAAGAACTTTACAGTCCATGGCACTGCAGCTAACCTCAGTGGACATGGATGCAGGAGGAAAACTGATGAAAAATTGTTTGACTGGAAGATTAGAAACCTCGATCAACTTCTAAACAAATTCCTGCTGAGCTGCAGACACATGGTACCACTGTCAGCTCTCACTAGAAAGAGAATATCATGCCACTGTTTACAGAAATCAAATGAGGCTTTTCAAAGAAAAGTATATGTTCCATTTTTCATTTGTGATGAATAACATTGAATTTCGCTTTTTTCTCTTTGTTTGTGTTAGTTCCATGCAAACAAAAGAGGTAAACACAAGAATAACAAAGCATTTGTAATTGCTGTGATTTTCTGGGAGATGTGGTGCATTATCTAACAGAAGTGGAAGGCTGCCAATATTTTTGGCCATGACTGCACATACGAAACATAAATGTCTGGCACTCCAGTGTTAAATTCTGAAGCTATGTGGAGGCGCAACTGCATTACAAATTTTTGGGTGACAAGGTAGTTCTGATGTGTTTTACTTGGGGTCCAGTTGAGCCATGTTGGTGGTGACCAACCAGCCCCAGTCCCCTCCATGAGCATAGAACTGCTGGAAACCCAGACGCCTCATAAGTTTGTGGAAGATGTTTGCTGCACAAACCGAATCAAAACCTGCGCATACACAGACAGAAATACACATTTTGAATCATATCATTTTTAGCAGCTAGTTTGTACCTTGCTAAAGTTACTAAATAAGCAAATTCTACTTGAAGAGACTACATTTGGAATGTTGGTGATTTTCTTTCTTATTTTGAAACCTCTTCCCTTGTGTCTTGCTTGTTATGCTTCCTGTCTTTGTTCAGTATGATAGTCAGCTAGTATGTAGCAGTATGTCATTCATGTTAGTTTCCTTTTGTTTTCTGGAGCATTTGATTTGGTAACGAATTTTGGGTTTCTTTTTGCTGCATTTGAGACCATTTTCACAAGAGAGAATGTCTTTTTCCCTTTTGTTGAACAAATCTTTGGCTTGGATCATTCATTCATTCATCTTCTACTGCTTATCTGTTTCCGGGTCTCGGACAGTGCTATAGCCAATCCCAGCTCACATTGGGTGAGGGTGGGGTCACCCTGGACTGGTCACCAGTCCATCACAGGGCCGACACACAGAGACAGAGACCAACAACCACTCACACTCACACTCAGAGCTACGGACAATTTAGAGTCACCAGTTAACCCAAACATGATGTCTTTTGATGGTGGGAGGAAGGATGGCAAAGGGAGAACATGTGAACCCGCTAACTTCTTGATTTGGGGCAAAAGCGCTAACCACTATGCCACCGTGCTGCCCACATTTGGATGAAGAAATCCTTGAACATGACCTTGACATCCTATTGGTTTTTGGGGGGCCAATGGACTTCAGAGGGTAGCACTCTGGGCTCACAGGAAAGGTTCTGGGGTGCTCCTATGCGGAACTTGTGGATTTCTCCCTGTGCCTGTATGGGTTCACTTCAGGTTCTCCTTCCTGGAGTCCACTTCAGTTAGGTGGTGCATCTAAATTGCCTATAGGTCTGAATATAAGCGTGAATTGTTGTTTGTCTAAATCTTATGTATGTTGGCATTGTGATACACTGGTGATCTGCCCAGAGTGGGACCCACCCTACCCATAGAGCTGGGATTGGCTGCAGCCCATGATCTACTCTGACAGATGAGCAGTATGAATAATGGATGGATGTTGGAAGTTAATTTGGAACTGTTAATCTTCTCTCTAGTGCTGTTTTTTTCAGTAGCTTTACACATAAATGTCACCTGTTTCTTATACCCCTTACATTTTCAGACCGAGATCCTGAGAGAAATCATATTTTACTAAGCTGTATGCTACTCTTCATGTTTTATTAGAAAAGTCCTACTTCCCACATCCAGCAGGAAAACTTTCCTAGACTCACCTTTCTTATGCGGTGCTTCAGAGAAGCCATATCCTGGTATGGAGGGACATACCACCTCAAACACAAGGTCATCTGGGTCTGATGGTTCTGTCAGCATTGGGATCAAACCATAGAACTCGTAGAAGGAGCCAGGCCACCCATGGACCATTATCAGAGGAATAGCAGTAGTTCCCTCTGGCACTTTCTTAGGCTTGACATGAAGGTAATGGATATCAATACCTGTAGTTAAGTGAGGAAAAAAAAGGTTAGAAATAGGACAATGTGTTCTTCACCAAAGTGTCATTGTGGAGTCTCACCTTCGATTTTGGTTTTAAAGTGGGGATACTGGTTGAGTTTGTCAACTTGTCTCTTCCAATCAAAGTCATTTCTCCAGTAAGAGATCACATTCTGCAAATACTGGGAGTTGAAGCCATAATTGAACTGGCTGTCCTCTAAAGAGGCAACAGGACGTGTCTGGTCTATGCGACTGTACAGGTCCTGCCAGGCAAGAGAAAAATTGTGCGGACTCCCGTTATCATGAGACTGTTTAGTGGTTTACACGCTCTAAGAGGACTATCTGGTCAATCAAATTTTGAGAGAATCTGACCTTCAGTTCTTCATCACTCGTGGTGACTTCAAATAGACGGATGGTGACGTCCTCCTCACTATCAGGCTGTACTCCAGCCCCCCACCAGCCATCCTCCACCTTCAGAACCTGGCTCCTGTTCCTCTGAACCAGGAAGAAGATAATTCCTCCAATCACTAGACCAACCAGGACCCCTGTAAGCATGGTGCTCAGCGTCTACTCTGGGACAGGGAGTTGGGATGGGATGGATGGACATAAGGAAATGAACACTAAGTACAGAGTGTGTTCAGACAATGGATGATGTTACATCTCAGCCTCTCATTCTACAATTACTCACGGATCACCAAGTAATATTACGTTTAAAAAATGTTGCTTCTACCAACTAATGAAGTTGGATCTTATATGCAGTTCTGTCTAAAGTCATAATGCATGTACGGAGGACTTCATGGGAATTTGTATAAATGGGGCCAAAGATTCTAAAGCTCATTTAGTTCGTGCAAAAATTTCCCCTTGCAAATGGAAACTACTCAGTGTCCCACAGCACAGCAATAAATAAATAAATAAATAAATAAAATATAATTCAAAACAAGAGTGCAATCAAAGATCAAACATGGCCTCCTATGGAATGCCATTTAGGTCAATATTTAATAAAAAAATTTAGCAATATACCTAAGATGCACTAATGCTTTCCTTGATGTAGAATCAGTCTTCAGTACTATGTCCAGCCTCTACGATGTGTCATATGATTTTAAATCATGTTACTGTAATAATTCAATGATTAATTGAAAGTATTGTGTACTAACATAAAGGGGAACCCTTATTTGATAACTTTTGGGGGGGAATGATGTTTTAATGTACACCATTGAAAACACTTTTTGTTACCATTTACCGTCCCATTTGATCTGTTTACAGAATGAATTTAATATATTAACACTGTAACACTAAAAACACAACTTTTTTGTTAAATACTTATTTTAGAGATTTTCCAATACCATTTTTTCCTCTCAGATTATGTTTTTCAGACAATATGAGTACCAACCTTTTGGGTTATAAAACTATGTATAATATATCTTAAAGTTAGTATATTAGTGTGTTTCCTCTGCAGGTTACAGGTTCACAGCAGCGAAAACTTTGAGCTGTGTAGCGTTACCATGAACATTATTTGTCAGCAAAATGCCAGCATTTACTAATTACATGCTATTGGATCGGTGCACAGACTTGTGTACTGACTTATTTTCAATCCCATATTTAAGATATCAGGGGATTTGCCATGAGTATTGGAGTTCAAACTACTTAAGTGTAGTTAGACTTTTTAAATGTATAGACGTTACAGGTCCTTTTTGACCTTGAGAGTTTTGATCCTGCATGCAAGATGCTTAAGATTGGATGGTATTGTTCTGTAAATTACTGAGGCAGCTTGGTTTAGAGTTTTTACTGTTTTCAGGTATCGCCCTGGTCTGATTCAAGAATTTTCTAAATATATGTATGTAGAATGGCAAATGACATTGTTACAACACAATAAATACCTTTCACTGACTTTCTCTGTCGGTGATGTAATTTAAGTGTGGGGGAATAATAATTCTATAAGTCATGAGTTTAGAGAAAAATGCGGGTCCAGTCAAACAAAGGTGTCACTGTTGTGGTTGTGAGCTGCTGAAGGGATTTGTTAAAAAGACAACGCTGACTAGGTCTGTCAACAACTGCTCACAAACAACACACACACACCCTACCTACTAAAGCACTATCTCACATTGTCACACACATTATATTTGGGATATTACATATGTTGTGCATATATGCTGCACATCAAATGTAATGTCTTATATCTGCATGACTACACTATTATTACATTTGCTTTATCTAAACAATGTACTTTATTGTAAGACGTCCTTTTCATACCAGATAGCACATGTACTAAAACACAAAACTGAATTTGATCAGAAGACTATGGTTGATCAACAGACTACGGTTTGTTCAGTACAACTCGGTGCAGCGGCTCAACTGTTCAATCGTCACATTGGCACGTAAGAGAGAACTTTGTTTGAACATGTAACATGTCGTTTAGTAGTGCAAAAAAAAAAAAAAAAAAAAAAAAAACACTTTTGCCTATTATTGCGCTCAGAGATTTACAGTTTCGTCAAAATAAATATCGTCCGAGAATGGATTTTTAGAAAATACGGAACAAAGTGCGTCCCTTATCAGTCCGATTAGGAAGGCATGTTTTAATTTCCAAATACGGGACGATTCCGAATTTTAACAGTGTGTGTGTGTGTGTAGCTCAGTGTGTTTACAGTCATGTTGAAGGGATGTAACAATATGGGGTCAACAACCTGGCAGATGGCCCCATAGACACAATAATCAGTTGCTTTCTAGAACAGACTGCCCCCCCCCCCCCCCACACACACAGACACACAGCATAGAGTATATTTATGCTGTAGTTATGTGATAAAAAAAGAATCAGACTTTGTAACAGCCAGTCTGTGAGCCTCCTATAAACTGCTAGCTAACAGAGTTAACGGTCAGTAACCTGCCGACATTTCCACTTTCATCGTTAAACTCGTTGTTTTGAGTGAGCCAGCCAATTTTTCCCACCTCACGCTTAACTCGGTTTGAACTCGGTTGGGCGGCTCGGCCCGCGTCTGACCCGGACAGGCACCCCGTTATCTGCCGCCGGCGTGTGTGTGGAGTCGGTGGAGATAAATAAAATCACTGACAGTTGGACTGCGGTGCTTTTTTACCTGCCGTCCCGCCGCTGAGAGGAGACTGATCCCGGACTGGACTCTGACGCTGGCGCCGCTCCATTACCAGAGCCTGCTCCCTGCACAGGGTCCTAGCTCCTGGACTGCTCCTCTGCTGGGCAATGGCACATTTAACCCCTAACCCTCTTCAAATTAAACGGATAACAGGACAAGCGTTCACAAATGCATATCGTCACCCTCTTAAAATAATTGCCTCAGTCATTTTTCTAAGAGGGTGACGATTTTTTTTTTTTTGCCTGAATATCATATATTCAACAAATGCTTCAGGTTTTTGTGTTTCCTGAAAAAAATGACCGAGGCGATTATTTTAAGAAGGCGTCGACATGTACATTTATGAGGTCGCTGGAAAAAAGTTCTTTCTCCTGAGGGAGGAGTGACTGTGCAGCAGAAGTGGATCGTAGGGCATGCTGAAAACGAGCTGAATGGTGCCCAGATATTGTCGGATAAAACGGAGAACAGCAACTGTAGCTGAAGTTAGGTATTCAGCCATAGGAAAAAAATAATAATAAAACGGAAATATAAACTAATGTATCCAACCCCCGTTAATATTTACGCGATAATTTTTTCATTCCACTGTGTTTTCTTTGTTTTTTTTAAGTATAGATAGTTCTTTTAATTTTGACCATACCTCCTCCTCAAGAAAGTATCAGTTCGCCGACGGACAATTTACCCACTACACACCAAAGAACATTTATAAAGAGGATAAAGGTATAATGTTATAGAGAAAAAAAATAAACCGCTTATTTATTTTGTAATTTCCCTGTCATGTTGCCACTTCCGGAAAACAATACACTCAATCCATACATAAATATTGGAGATTCAAGATGTACCGGGGTAGATAAACATTTATTGAATATGTAACGAAATTATCAGAAGAGCCCCGCCTCATTCATGTGGCACAAGTCCAAAAAGAAAAACAAAAAAATGCAACGAGGACATGTTTTGGCTTCACTGCCAGTCCTTTGCATCCCCTTTAAAACTGCTAAAGGAAAATGCAGCCCCAAAAAAAAAAAAAAAATCAAGGTGACAAAGCTGCTTAAACAGAAGCAGAGGATTTGTTATTTTAATATAATTTGTCCCACATTTTTCCTCAACCCCACGAATTTTCCCCATGTTAATATTGCCTAAAATCCTCCAGCAGCCTTCCTTAACTTAGTATTAATACCATCAAGGATGTGATCAAAATGCCTGACAAGGAAATAACAGGATGATTTGATTTCTTGATGAAAATTTTATCATAAAAAACAAAATCCTGAGAATAAAATATATACAATATGTATATCACATCTCTGACAGTATTAAAATCTGTGTCGGTGGTCACTCCTTTTTTACCACCACCTCTCATGTCTCACACTGCCCATCGTACTCCCATGGTACTGTGTTTTCAACAATCACCAGGTCCACTGAACTCAGTCCAGGTGCTCGAGAAGGTCAGTACTTCTAGAGTATGTTAATCCGTCTCCATGGCACCGCTGTGTGTCTCCTTGGACACCATGAGTCTCATCAGTTTTCCGTGGAGCTTTTCAATCTTCTTCACATCTTGGGCCTGGTCTGTCTTGTACTGTAAACACTGTAGAGATGGACAAAAGATTAAATGAGGACCTACAGTTAAATTAAACTGATGTGATATATATCTACAGCTTAATAATTATATCAATGATTGTATTAAAAAAAAAAAAAATATTTGTTCTGCTTCCTCAATCTTAAAAACAACCAATTTGAAAAGTGATGCTCATAATGCTTTTAAGAACACATTACTAATTACTCCAATACTTAAAAGAATATCGAAAATACTTCTGACTTCACAGTATCAGTCATACTTAAAACAACATTCTCTCTCTTCACAGTTCTGTGTCATCTACTGCTCAGGTGCATTCAAGCAGAATTGATTAGAATTGACACATTAGCAATTTGGCAAAATCTTGCATTTTAAAGTGCCAGCTAAAACTTCAAGCCCTTTAGTTTTAGACAACTTGCAAAAGCATGGCTGTTCATTCCGACATTAAAATTCTATGGCATTTCTGTAATTGTTCATGTTTTGTACAATACAACAATAAAACACTGTTACTGCTTTTTAATGCACTGATATTGGTTCAATACTCCACACCATCTGATACACAAGTTCGGGTATATGGATGATTATCAGGAAAGAATGAAATGGCAACAGAAAACGTCCGTTAGAGAGTATCTATCATAGCATGTCAGCAATAGCAAGACTATTAGTCCAGTGCTCACCAGACACCAAGTGTAGATGATAACCTTACAATGTATGTATGTGTATAGACAAAGAGAGAGAGAGACAGCACTGGAAGCGAGTTGAAGCACTAAGATTGTTAGCATAATGAGTGTTCAGGTCATACGAAAATGTCTGCTGTAAAAAAAAAAAAACAAAAAAAAAAACTCTATTTAATGCACTTCTTGGCTCAAATCGTTAGCTATATGAATCTACAGAACAAACCTCATTTGGTTTCGATGGGAACCCACAAATGGATTCAGGCCTAATGAGCACCAGGTGAGACTATTTTGAGCAGTTGGTTGATGTACTTAACAGGCAGCATCAGACAGCTACTAGTATAATTACACATTGGACGAACGCATTATCGATAACTAGCTGGCAAATCATACAGTAAACTGGTGAACAGAGTGCTAATTAAGCTAAAGTATTTTTGCTAAAAGTCCCCAGTTAAGACTTGCTTACGTGTCCTTGTCACGGATCACTGAGGAGTGAGTACTTAATTTTAATGAAACCTGAGATCAACTGGTTCAAAAACAATATCAGACTTTCTACATGTCAAATCCAGATAAGTATAAGCTGTTAACCGGTAAGTTATAAAAAACTTGTTACTAGCACGCCGTATCATTTGTTATAAACAATCCGATAGACAGATCTCCCTCCTCTCTTACCACGGCATTGTCGGTCACTTTAATGCAGAGATTACCGTCGCAGTGTCTGTACTTGAGAACCACTCGGACCTGCAAAAGAAATGAAAACATTGGAGAAGTTAAAGTGCAGCAGTTAGCGTAGTCATGTGGCTAACGAGCTAGCCGGCTAATAAGCTAGCCAACTATCACGCTTCCAAACTCAGATCAAACCAGGCGTTTCTACCTTCATGGGATCTGTTAGATATAGTTTTTCTGCTGCGCGGGCGAACTCCTCCCAAGTCTGATAATAAGGCATTATTTTTAGAAAGACAAGTTACAGACCCCCAAAAAATTCAGTTTGAATCGACCGATCTGGCTAGCTATCTTCTGAACACCACATCAGCAGCAGCGTGAAAGCAGCCAATCAGAAAGAAGAGCGCACCGTGCCAAATCCGCTTCCGGGGTCACCTTTTCAGAACAATGGCACGTCAGACATAAGTATTTACTATTAAGATTGAACAGCAACAAAACACACACACACACGTGCACAATGACAAAAGCAAAGAACAAATAGAAACTGATCAACTATTGATATACTTTAGTTGTTTTACTTCCACATAAAAATTATTTCTACATTAAAGATAAAATATATCACACTAAACACATAATTACCAGACAATAAATAGAGTTTCCAGCCATTATTTTTAGTGTTGCTATTATTATTGTGATTATTATTAGGACCTAAGCATTCAAACGTGCAAGAGGCCTGCTTAATTTGTTGGACTTCTGATTTAATTTTCCGCAAAACAAGAGCCTTATTGGTAGCTAAAACATGCCCCAAAGCTCAGGAAACTTGGTCAGATCTGAAGAAAAATTTGATATTTTATGCTTCACAAAGTCTACTGTCTCACTTTAGATTGACTGGCAGCCTTATACACAAGATCACTGGCAATGACCCAGACATCAAACCACACTAACCATGACAAATACATGAAAAATTAAATGTTTTTAATTTATGGTCATAGGAGCAGTTTTCTCAGAAGGCCTAAACAGCAGCAACATCAGCACCCCTGCATTAATTATCTGACTGGTTCCCATTGGAACCTTCAAAAAGGTATTCAGGAAACTGGGGACTCTTTTAACCCGAACACCTTGGAAGAGAAACAGAGGATGTGAGTAATTTAAGAACACCTTTACCAACTGCCACAATGCACAATCCAACAACATATAACCTGCTTTAACTCCACAATGAGCACCTGATTTGTTATTATTTTTTTTTTTTTTTACCCCAAAGGAACAAATTAATTGTGTGATTGCATTTACAGGACCAGTTTTCATACACGTATGATACAGGCAATCATTGATAATGATAATGATGATAATAATAATAATTCACTTTCTTTTTCTTCTATGCATCGCCTTTATTTATGTGTTCTCATATATTCTAAATGACTTCTCTGTTTTATTGAGTTATCTCTTGTAAAATGTCTGAGCATTTTTGAAAGAGTTGTATAAACACATTTTTTTATCATAATAAATTCTTACACTTTTTTGACATATTTCTCTTACTTCTCTCTCATACAGTATAACCATTTTACATCATAAAACCAGTAACAAAGAGGGTCTAAAGAGGGATGTTGTTTTGGCACTCAAACTGTTTTCTGTATTTTCTAAACACTAAACCACATCTTTCCCCATCTTTCAACTACATATCACGACTAATGCTGAGTATCTACAGCTCTAACTGATGAGTCCAGGGGACCTGATCCAGTTAGTAAGTCACCTGTGGGACTCTGGTGGTGGATCCAAACAATCTTCTCCTGCAGATGGATCGGGGAAGCACAACTTGAAAGAGCATCCCAGCTCTCTCAAAACCATTAGTGTTTCATTAACATTTAAACAGTCTGCTCTCCTCTGTGTCACCAGTGATACCAGTACCTGTCTTTTTGCCCTGATGCTGCCAAGTTTTTGTACTTGGTGATGAATCCAAAATATACTGCCGTTTTTAGGGGTACTTAATCAGAGAAGGGAGGAAGAACAATGCTCCAGCTTGGTCAACTACAATCTCTCAGTGTTAACTTAAACCACAAACAATATTTAACAATTGAACTGTTTGAAAAGTCAGAAATAGTTTAATTTCCCAAAACAAGGATATTTCTAACAGTTGTTTTTCATTCCCCGAGATGAATATTGGTTCTGCCCATGCTAATGACTCAGGAGAGCTCAGTCCTATAGGAGTTATTCTTTGTCAGCTGAAGGAAAAGAAGCTTTGTGCAAGTGAGTGTGTTGTGTTCATGGAATGGCAAATGTGTCGGACTTGTGTGTTACATGTATATCAAATGTTCATTTTAACAGGTAGGACATGTTGAGCGGTATTTTTCCAACACAGTCAAAGTTGGAATGCTCTCGTTTGTGTATTCCTGCAACATACATTCCATCAGAGCAAATTTTTTCTGCTGTTGGGAGTATCTGTTCTCAGAAGAGAGAAAACCTTGCAGGAGACCATGTTGAGATGCTTACTTTTGAATAAACCAATTGTTAAAACCTAATGTAGCTGGAACCTAAAACAGACACTGTAGACCACTGAATGATGTGCGCAAAATTGTTGGCAAATGCACTTTTGTTTTCTTATTTGCAGTTGATTCTAGGCAATCAGTTGAAATGTAAAAATCCACAACTATAGGTTTGATTTCCTGAGTAAACTGAACAAAAGCTGTCTGTATGGTTCATTATTAAGAATGAATGAAGTGGTTTTGTTGTGCTGGGGTTACAGAATAAAATGGATACTTGAATTTTTTTTTTCTTTTTCTGATATCAGCACTTTGCCAGTGCTTGGTTTTAAGTTGATAAAAAATTTATACAGGCATGTTTATTTACCTTTTGTATCGGTAGTAGCCTAACCAGCAGCAAAGCTTATTAATAGACATATTTTTGGATGAAGTAGCTTTATTGCCAGTTAGCATACACTCGAAACAACCCCAGGCTAAATGTAAAAGCTAGAAATTAAATAGAGCCATTGAGTAATTGTCTGATTTATTATCTGATTGATTGATGACTAATGACTAGTTGCAGTCCTAGTATATGTGTGTTTAGGGCTATCCATTCACGTGGCAACTACTTGTGTGTGCATGTGTTCGCAGGGATCAATAAAGCCCATCACGTGTGTTCATGAGGTCCTTTTGTGCCACCATTACCAGTTCACTATCATTAGATACCAGAGAAGCTAGCCCTCTGCTAACCAGCATGCCACTGTTTCCAAAAGCTGCACTGAATCAGCGCAATGTGGACACAATAAAATGCACCTATGACCTAAATTTTGACTCTTGACATATGTTCTTGAATATTTCAAAAGCTATTCTTGATAGAGATTTTTTACTGATGTGATTTTTTCCCCTACTCCTGTGAAAAACACATGGCAAGGTCTGTTTTATTTTTCAGATGCCATTCAGCACTCGCAAGCTGGATTCAGTGAGGCTGCCAGTGCAGCAAGGATGATGTGACTGTTTAATGTCCAGTTGATGCCCGTGGGGAAATGTTCATTTTAACAGAAAATTCATGTTGCATTACCAAACTTAGCAGCAATTTTTATTTTTCATTTTGAAAATGTTCATTTTATTAAAATTAATTAATTAAAAATAAAATCATGTTGCATGGCCAAACTTCGGAGCTATCGCCATCTAGTGGACACAGGATGTTAGCCTCATAATGTGTTCTCCACATCGAACAGTACAACATGATGTAGAACTGCTGAATGCTCTGCAGCGGATGCTCATGAAACATTGCATTCATGCCACCTCCTGTGAAACATTTTAAGGTTGAACTTGATTAGGTTGATACAGGTCCATGGGGGCCCTGACTTCCGCAGGTGTGTGGGGTCCTGTTTATCACTGGTTGCCACTTTAATTATTATTAGCAATTCATATTGATATTTTTACTGTCAGAAAATAGCATGCAACAAAAGAAGTAACAAGAACTGCTAACTACCAGTCGTAATATGTGTATTTCACTGACAGTTGTGGGATAACTGAATATGCGCTAATTTTTAGCATTGGTGAGACTGGATAGAGGGTCCCTGGCTGGGCTCACTGTGGCATAGTGGCTGGCGCTGTTGCATTACAGCAAGAAGGTGGTGGGTTCAATTCCCAGGCCTGGGGCCTTGCAGTGGAGTTTTCATGTTCTCCACGTACTTGCATGGGTCTCCTCCAGGTATTCTGGTCTCCTCTCACCATCCACCATAGACATTAATGTCTAGGTCAGTTCGTGACTCTAAATTGTCCGTAGGTCTGAGTGACAACCAACAACCATTCACGCTTATATTCAGATTTATAGGTAATTTAAATTAACCACCTAACTGAATTGGACTCCAGGAAGGAGAACCTGAAGTGAACCCATACAGGCACAGGGAGAAATCCACAAGCTCCGCACAGGAGCACCCCAGAACCTTTCCTGTGAGCCCAGAGTGCTACCCTCTGAAGTCCATTGGCCCCCCAAAAACCAATAGGATGTCAAGGTCATGTTCAAGGATTTCTTCATCCAAATGTGGGCAGCACGGTGGCATAGTGGTTAGCGCTTTTGCCCCAAATCAAGAAATTAGCAGGTTCACATGTTCTCCGTCATGGTTTCTGTCTGTCTCTGTGTGTTGTGTGTTGGCCCTGTGATGGACTGGTGACCTGTCCAGGGTGACCCCACCCTCACACAGTGTCAGCACTGCCAACGACCCGGAAATGCGTCGGTAAGCGGTAGAAGATGAGTGAGTTGTGGTTTTGCTGTCGACTAACGGGCTTTAATGTGATGCTCATAGATTGTCCACTAGATGGCACACAACAGTTGGTGTCTTCATTGGCAGATACTTATGGATATTTAAAACTCTCTGAATGAGCACCAGTTGACTTGACACTAAAACTTAGGTTGGGAACTTCCTCTCAGTATTTGGTGGGAGAGTGATCTGCAGTGAATCTAGGAGAGCAGCGAAATTCCCCTGATGTAATGACATTTTTCTGGTCTGCCATGTAAGATGTCACAATAACAGAGCTGGTGAAGAGTGGGCGGTGTGCCGATAGCTCATTCATCATCAGCTGAGTCAGCTGCAGCTCAGTGCCTCCACTCAATGACTTGCATCTGTTTTAGAATCAAACAGAGGGAAAATAAAGGGATCTGTGTAACAGTTGCCATACCTACTGATTTAATTCAATTTAATTCTTATACTTTATTTTACCCTCCAGGGACAATTTAAGGGTGTCGGTTTTCAAAAAACCCTCACAGGACTCTCACCTACGCACATAAAAACCATGTAAAAACCCAGAGCTAGGAACCTATAGGTTGTTGAAGTACGGTACTTGTTGCGATTGAGAGCTGGACAGCAGTATCCAGCGCTGTCTACTAAGACAAATACTGTAATATGTTTGGAGAGAAAGGCGTAGAAGTCAAAAGTGCATTTATTACAACACAAAAAGCCTATTTCAAGTCTGATACTTACAGTATATACATATACAGGTCAACATAATAACTAATACTTTACCTGGGACATTGTGACAACACATAGACCTTATAGACTTTTAGGCTGCTGGCATTGTTTCCACACAGAGGAATCCTTCCATCAAGCCAGAAGTTACACTACAGGAAGGGAGATGAAAATGACCTTTACCTTTTTATTAATCAGAAAGGTCCTTCACAATCACATCAGACAACCTGCAGGAGCTGCCTGGTGTCCTTTAGAGATGGCAGTCAGAGTCCACAGAGGCTTATGGCTTCAGTCTAATGATTAGTTATTATGCATCACTGTTTAACTCCCACTAGAGGTTGGCTACAGTCTGAGGCCAGGGCTTTCCCTTTAGCAGGGTTTTATTAGTTTTTTTTTTTGTTTGTTTGTTTTTTTTTTTTGCAACATGAGACATTTTCACTTAATCACAGATAAGGTAACATGGTGGAGTTTTCACATGGGTTCAGTATTTATATTTGAACTGGTCTACATAAATAGTCCTGCCACGGGCAGTTGTTGCAGCAGTTGGCTTCATTTTACAGACAGCGCAGAATGCCCTTCTTGTCTGCTCATTATGTGCAGTTACATGCCTTTTCATACAGACTTGTTCACCTCTGCCTGCCTCTGATCTCCTGTATGCGTTTGGCCTCTGCCTTTTGTCTTCTCTCTTGTTTCCTGGTCTTGCTGCCTATTAAGAACACTGTCTGCCGTTAGGGTTGTGCTCTTACCTCCACTAACCGGCATAACCATTTAATTAAGGCCAAGTTTTGCTGTGATTCATTACTGTCTGAGTTGTGTGCTTGCGCTCTGACAGCTCTGGACCTGCATTAATTATTTTTTAAGGGCTGGCGAAAACTGTCACTGAAAATAACTAGACTTTAAAGTTTACAGAAGCTAAACTCTAGTTGTGGCAGTCATTTTTTGGCTCGATTTTAAAGAATTTTTAATCATGAAAGCGCAAGTCATATTGTTGGTGTTTGTTTAGCACAATAGCTACATTGATTCTTTCTATATCAATCAACGGAGTGCTCATGAACCTGTCTGTACACCATAAACACACAGTCCAGCTAACATAGTGTTTCTGTCATATTCCAGACTGCTCTGGTCCCACCTCAGCATCACACACATAAACACACGCTGAGGGATCCAACTCAGTTGTCAAGGGCAACCTGTACGTGCTACGTCCCACAAGTTGCGTCACTGCTGCGTTCAAATCCAGTTGGAAATAATTTTCCTGCTATATCAGCGTGATTAAAAAAGACACCCCAACAAACTGACGTGAATTTTATCTGATCCCCACCAGCAACAGTATTAGTTCCACACTGCCCGAGGCAAATAAAATACTCTTACATCCTCTGCTATCGTCTTCAAATCCACCCAAAATTTAATAGAAAATAAAACTTTGCTTCAAACATTTCCGTCATGTTTTCCAATTATGTGAAGAAGTTGGATGAAGTAGATATAATGAACCAGCCTACAACACACGGATAGGCTGATGATATATTACTTTTTTAAAAAAATCAGCATTTGGCTTGTTGTACTGGAACAAATTTAGAAATTGTTTGTTTGTTTGTTTGTTTATTGGATTTTAGGGGGTGGGGGCTGCCACGCACAGGGTGTCGGAGTGCGGAGCGCAGCCTTGAAGGCATCACGCGGAGCATCTAGCAGGCAGCGCGACGGCGGCGGCGGAGCGGCAGCAGAGCGGTAGCCGAGCGGCACAGAGCCGCATCTCGCCGACACAAGTGCTTTAGAGAAACCCGCAGGAAACGCCGCTGCTGTTCACAGCGACTCCTGGCCACCAGCGGAGCAGCGATGCCCCGGGTCATGTAGAATTGGACTGTTTCTCTCTCTCTCTCTTTTTTTCCCCCCCTTCAAATCACATGTTCTTTTGCCCCCTTTTTTGTACTTTTGCCGAAAAGCCTGAAAACTGTGAAACCTCTCCTCACTCCCCCCCTCGTCCAGTCGCCTGTAGCCTTGAAGGGAGCGGTGAACTTTCGTGAAAACTACAAAAACAAGTGTCCTCTTGTCGATACCCGGTGTGTGATATATTTGGCCTGACAGCACTTGCGTCATGAGGTAAGAATCTCTTAAATGTTTGTATTTATTTATTTATTTATTTATTCAAAAAATATTTATGAATATTAGACAAGTGGCCGTGCGGGGAGGCGTTCAGGAGTCAGGAGTTGATGCAGCAGGAGGGGGTTGAAATAAAGAAAAGAAAGAGCTTGTGTGGCTTTATACCGTGGCCGGTTGAAATGTGCCGCTTGTGTTGGAGAGATGTCCGTCTGCAGTGCCACGTTAGCTTCATTAAGGAGTCCACACTGTCGGCTGTGACAGAGCCGACAGCCGGCCGACGTTTCCCCCAATCCCGTGCTGCATTTGCGGACGTGCACGGGTTTAGGAATGGCGCTGCCGCCGCTTCCATGCTGCATAACAGGGATTATCTTCCAGCACTGGTGATGGAGTTGCATTTGTTTGATACCACATTAGAACTGTCATGCACACACACACACACACACACACACGCGCATCGTACATGTATCTATCACTTCTTTCGTGTATGTTGCTGCCCCTTCATCTGCTCCTAAAGGGGCATTTGGTGGCGGGGGATGACTGGCAAACGCCCACTACAATCTCTGCCTATGAGCACACTATGCTTCAAGCTTGAGTTTGTGCAAATGAGAAGACGCACAACCCACTGACTTTATGACACATGCAAAGTATGGCACCTATAGCAGGTAGGTTGGCATCCATAGGACACCCGTTGGTCTCATCTACTGTGACTGTGTGGGATCAGACGTGCAGTTGTGAAGCAAATGTATGTGTGTGTCTGTTGTGAAACATGGTTGGAGTCGTTGCTTTGTAGTTGGACATTGGCACAAAGGACCCTAAGCTGTGTGCCTGCCCGAAGACAAAAAGGAAATCTGCAAAGTGTTGATCAATACTGAAGGTCTGCGGCTGAAGATTCCTGCTTATTCAGACTCAAAGTTACAGAGTCAGTTCCATCAAACATTGTTAGCTTCTTTCTCCTCGTGAGATACCAAATCTGCTGTAACAACATTGTTGCTCGTAGCTGGGAGGTCCTAAATCATCTCTGAAAGCTTCACATTCGCTGCTATGTTACCACCTAAGTGTCAGGGTCCTGGGCTGGCCTTGTCCAGTGAGGACGGTGTGCTTGATGGCTGCCAGAGTAAATCACTTGAAGCACTTTTTGTTACTTCATGTAGAATTTTCCTTCCCCTCAGGAATGTGTCCTTACAAATGGACGCGTTTTGCTGATGGAGGCAGAGAGCGTGGTTTGACTGGAATCTGTTGGACACAGCAGATATTTCCTCCTGCATGGAGCCCTGAGCAACAGAGAAAGTTTAGCTTTATCATTTATCTGAATGTGTGACCTTGATTTTTTTTTTTTTTTTTTTTTCCCTGAGTAAATCCATGATCTAGCTTTCTGTTTGAAGACATGAAACATGCAGTGTGGACAGGGCTGGCCCCCTTTAAGAAAGCCCCTAATTGAATCCAGCTGTTGGAATCCCTCTGTAGTCCAAGCTGCACTTTAACAATAGATTTGTTTGTTTCAGAGATTCGCATGTTGGGTCCATGTCCCAGAATGGAAACCACCATCTTTTCATCCCCATCATTATTTTCCCCTCTTCCTCTATGTACTTACTAACAGCTCTCTCATTAGCTGTTTGGAGCCTGGCGTGTTGTAGAGCTCATCTCTCCTCAGACGACTCAACATGGTCAAGCTACTGACGGCAGCAGCTATTACTCAAAGGGAGAAATGTGTGTCCAGTGTTAGTGTGTCTGTGGGGTGTAACAGGTGTGTGTGTGTTGTGGGCTCAGCTGTTTGGAACTGACTCATGCAGGACACTTGTGGCAATGTGTTTATGTGCCATACGGTTGTGTGGATGTGTCACCGGGCCTCAGCTTTTTGGACCTGTTGAGCACTTGCTGGAGGAGTTTGGGTGTAATATGGTTATTTACCAAAACTGAGGCAACTTGGGGTGTGAAGGTCACAGACATCACTGCTGGTGACACAACTTCTCACCAGTGTTAACTTTTCATTAACGTCGACTAATGTTAGTATAGTTGATGAGCTGAGAAGGAAGGAAACAATGCAATGTGAAGAACTAGGTTGTGCCAATGGTTCCTGAATGGGTCCAGTTCAGAATCCCATATTCAGATTCCTCATTTGATTAAATATGGGTTCAGGTAGATTCAGACATTTTAGCTCTAAGAGAAATTTCTGCAGATCTAATTGAGATGCTGTTTATTTTAGTTTTAAACATTAAAGGTTCCGTACAGGAGATGTTCATGTCTTCCTTGATAATAGGATATCTGGAACTTTCTGATGTCACAACAAAGCAGTCACTACCCCATGCCTCACCATCTTACCTTGTGCTATTTGCTTTTTGAGTGATCTGATAAAAATATTGCTGATGTCAAGTTAAACCTCAGAGAGAACAGTCAGCCAGCCAATCAGAAGAGAGGATCTGATCCTTGGTTCACACACCTGTTGTTCCTAGAGAGCCAGAGGGTTTTGGTTCTTCAAACCATAAATCTATCTTCTAATTATATCATATGTCTCCTGCTTACATCAGCCGAGCATTGTCTGGGTTGTTTTTAGTTTGACTGTGATCTAACTTTGTGCTCAGTGTGGTCAGGTGAACCTAACAGCCTTACACAGCCACAGGATACTGGAAAAGGCAAATATATACATTTTTTTGTTAGTTTGTGTGTTTTATTTTCACCACAAGCCTAGTAATAATGTACCTCTTGCTTCTAACCATCTGCTTCAGCAGTAAAGCACCTTCAGACCACAGTGACAGCAGCAGTTGACTTAATAAACAG
This sequence comes from Echeneis naucrates, assembly GCF_900963305.1. Classification (NCBI taxonomy): domain Eukaryota; kingdom Metazoa; phylum Chordata; class Actinopteri; order Carangiformes; family Echeneidae; genus Echeneis; species Echeneis naucrates. Next base: position 16,129,258 of record NC_042534.1, read on the forward strand.
ACTCAGGCCTAGCAGGCTTTTAGCAGCACAGGGGGATGAATTTGACCCATTTAAGGTCACAGATACCTGGCAAGAGCACATTCCTAAACCATGAGGGCAAAAGTTCATATTTATACTGTTGGTGCGGTTGTTTCCCTGTTTTCTGTCAGGCCCACATGTTACACTGATGTCAACTTATCTTTTGGCCGCCTGATAAGCTGCACCATTGCATTGGCTCTGAAGTGTCATGGTAACAGGCCTGGACAATTGCTGAAAGGCCTCGTGTCTCCTGGTCACAGCAGGTTCACACCACAGATGAATGGCAGGAGGTGAGGCTGGGAACTTTTTTTTTTTTTTTAATCTATGCTAAGTGTAGCAGCCCGGGTCAGTGTGGTGTTTACTGATTGTGCCTACCTACTGTATGTTATCACATCAAATGAGCTATTAATGAGGTCAGCCTCAGTTTGAATACACTCATCATGTACAATAATGTTGATTTAAAAGGTTTGAGGCACAGTCACTGCTAGAGTTTTATTGTATCTAGAGCAAGAGAGACACCTGCGCAGTCAGAGAGTAGCTGATAAACGGACTAATAGATCATGGAGCTGCAATATTATTTAAGGTCTGTGACTTCATTATCTCTCCACATACCAACCTCACTTGCAGTTTAAGTCAATACTGGAGTCTTTGTTGATAACTCCTGGGCTTTGTCTCTCAAGGTACGTAGATGGCAAAGATGGGGAATAAAGATGAATTCAGCATCTGTTTTTAAAGAGAGACCTGACTCCGCCAAACTCATAGCAGGATTACTTGACCAACAGATTCTCACTTTTTTTTCATGTGCAGTGGCATCTCCCAACAAAGATGGAGTAAAGACATTTTCTACTGTAAACTTGTGTCACTGCATGGATACCACAAAAACAAACAGACTTACAAATATAAAATATATTTGACCATTTTAACACTTGCATTTAGTGCCAGTGGCATTTTAGAGAACTTTCCGTTAAAAATGAAATCAAATAAATGTTTATTTTCAAATTAAAAGAGAAATACACCATTCAAACAGACAGAGCTGCAGTAGGAGTGATGCAGCTGTCATGCACATGCCACGCAGATAGTGTGATCATGATCTTCCTTGAGCAGACAAGTATATGATTTATGTTCATAAATCTCTTCAGTCATCTTTCCTGTGTTATTGTCTTCATCCAGTGCAGAGACTAATCCAAGGCCCTCCATATCTGGTGTTAATCCATGCAGAGCCACCGATGTGACTTTATATCTCCCTTATGCCAGAGATGTGACAGTAATAATGAATAATTCATATGAGCTGTCAGATAGAAATAATTAAATCTGATTAATCATTTGGAAGAGTCTCAGTTGACCCGAACCAGGCAAGGCCATACGCTGTCTCCTCTCTGTCTGTGTCTCTGCTGCATTCACTGTGACTGTATCCACCAGGGAGATCCAGCTGAGAAATGTAAAGTGTACGTAAATGGGAGGATGAAGTTGTTGTGCACAAGCTTTTTTTTTTTTTTTAAAGGGGGTTAGAATTGAATCGTAGCCGACTCCCTGCCACCATCTGCTTCTTGCACTCCCCTTATCTCGCTCCACCAATCCATCCTTAATCACTCACTCTCTCTTTAATTTCCCACCAGCCTTTCTGTTTGCTCCAAAAAGGGCCAGGATGCTTCCTCCCTCCATCGGTTCTCAGACAAGTCCCATCCCTCACAGCTCATTGTTTTTCTGCAGATGCTTGGTCCTCCCTGGAGATACACGGCAGTGAAAGTTGTCACCTTTCCGAGTGCCATGAGCTGCGATCGTGGTGTGAAGTAGTTTCTTCACAGTAGTTTCCTGAGCGCACTCCCAGTTACACACAGCCACTGTCCTCCAGATGTGTAAATAACCATATATACACCACTTCCTGTACACTCTTATTCTTATTTATGAACCATGTGTAAATGAGATTTTGTAACCGGCTGAGTTAGATACAGTGAAGTGAAAATGCTACACAAAGAAGAAACACTAAAATTTAACATAAGAATTTCTCTGAGTTGCTGCATTCATTACTAACATTGTAAGTTTTACTGTTTACATGGCAAAATCAACAATTCGTACACAGAAACAATTGTGTACTCAGTGTTTTGTTTAGCATTGTTTTCATTAATCGTTGTGTCATTCTGTAAATTTTTCTGGTGACATTTTAATAGTTACTGTCACTATTTCAGGTGTCTTTGGCCTGAAGACTTTACGGTTGGAGTTATTGGTCAAACATTTATTTTTTAGCTCTGTTTCTAAATCAACCCAACAATTGGGAAAGCTGTGTGTGTTGACCCCCTCCCCCAGCCATGCCTGGTAACTTATGGCACATACGCGTGTGTATCCCTGGTTTTTTGTGTAGAGTTATATTCCTAGTTTTGTGAAACTTTGAGTCACTCATGACTGGTACTTCTGTGGAAGTTTTGCTCCATTTTTGGGAGCAGTTGACTAATAATGCAATTACAAAAGATATTGAGCTCGTCAACATCATAGGACACTTACTGTCCAACCTTGTTGAAGTTATGACTCACATTTACTTTCCAGAGTTCATTCCGTGCTCAGCGGGTTATAATGAACCTGTTACCACTGCCAGACACAGGCTACATATTTTTCCACGTCAAACAACAGTATTTAACTTCTGGGTCTACTTGACGTGTTAGATTTAAATTTGTCCTGTGTGCATGATTGGTGCTTTTTGCTTGCTTTAGAGATGCTCAACATTATGACTGACATTTTCTTCTCATATTGCCAAACTTCTCAACCTCAGTGGTGTACAAACACTATGAATGAGTCATGTTTCCATTTCTTTTCTTTATTTCCAGTGAATTTGATATAACAGGTTCATAGTCTGAAGCGCTACTGAAAGTTTCCATTAGTTTGACTAAATGAGGCTTGACTGGGAGGCATCTAATCTGATTACTCCAATTAGTGTTCATGTTCATGCACTTAATTTTCTAATGAGTGTGCATTCACGTAACGCTCTCAAGCCATCTCTCATCTGCATTACCAATCATCTCCTTAACTCAATTTAAGTGTCTGTAGGTTGGTAAGGGTTGTGGCTTTGGTCTTTAGTGAAAAAATTAATTATGAGAAGATCTAGTTTAAGACGGTCATTGGTATGGTGAAGTCTGGGTAAATTAAGGCTTTTCAAAATATCTCTGTTTATTTATTTTCGCAGAAAATGTCTTCTTGAAGAACTAAAGGCTGAGTAAAAAAATCTAAAGAAATGTCGCTGCTGTCTCTAAAAGCTTTTTCCTTAACTGCTCTCTCCATTAAAAACATTAGCAAAGCTCAGATTATGAGCCACAAGATCCTGTTTTGTTGTCCAATGGCCACTTTAGTTGTTGATAACTAGTCTTGCCCCCTCCTATGTGAAGGTTTGACCCATTGACATATCTTCCATTCATCCATTTTCTTCTGCAGCTCTGGGGCCGGGTCACAGTGGCAGCAGGAATAACGAGAAATTCCTGACTCCCTTTTCTCCCGCAACACTTTCCAGTTCCTCCTGTGGAACGTTTGCAAAGCTTGATGGGATATGTAGTCTCTTCAGTGAGGTTTCCTTCCCAATGGACAAGTCCAGAAAGCCTTTAGAGGAAGGAGCCCTGGAGGCATTCTCATCAGATGGGCAAACCACCTCAGCTGGCTCCTGTCAATGCAAAGGAGCTGTAACTTGACCAGAATATCATTGTGAAACCAGCCGCAGGAAGGCCAATCAAGAGGAATCAAGCTCATTGATCATATGGATTACATTAAGCCTTATTGGGACAGAGGGTGAATGACAACCCCTTAGTAGTATTTACACAACTGTTTTATTAAAAGAAAAGTTAGTTATCCGTTGAATACACGTTGACATTCAGATGTATAATAAGTCAGTTTATACCATGAAGACAAATGAGTGATAGACTGCAGTCATGATTCTCTTCCCCGTAACAGACAACAATATAAATGTAATATGAAGATAAAGCACACCTGTACCCTATACAAAGTAGAGTGTATAGTTCAGAGTGCAGCACTGCTCGTAAAAGCTCAGTCAGTGTATGTGATTGACAGGAGAGTTGTCTGTTTAACCTGGGAGGCTTTTCCTCACCGTCCTGAGGGTATGTGGCGCTGCTGTCGCTGACATCACTCACTGGGTTTGGGATTCAGAAATGGTGCGAAGCGGCAGAGCACTATCTGCAGGGTCAGCCTGATGAGATAAACTGTCCTATGCATTGACAGTCAATGCACGGACGTGAACAAGAATACAGCCACATCCGTCCAAATCAGCCCTGTCTTATCATTCATAATCAACCAAGTAACAATGATGTGATTCCCTCTGAGGTGTGTTGGCATTTTCAATATGTAGCAAAGACCCCACATATTTTAAACTGAAAGTTTTATCAAGGAAAAAACTATATTTCGTAAATTTTGTACATTAGTTGACACGGATATGTGAATATAAAGTTTTAATCTTAGTTATTTAGATTACATTTTCATTAGAAAAACATAATCTGATAAAATAATCCTGTCTGTGGGGTTTGACTCACTTCTGAAGATAGACTCTAGCGCAGATTTTGGCACTTATGAGCTGGCTAGATTTTTCAGCCTCTGAGGCTGCAGCTTGGTTTTAAGTTATCGCCTCTACATAAACACTCCCACTTGAACTGATAACGTTCCTCGTCCAGCTCCCTTTACAGCCCATAATTTGCAGTCCGTACAGTCTGGACCAAGGAACAAGGAAGGACTCTTATCTATCTGTGGATAGTCGCAGATAGACTGCGACTGATGTACAGTGTTAGGCAACAGCAATTAAATACATCACTTTTTTTTTTTTAAACTTAAGAGCTTTAAAGTCTACACACTGTCATGGCTCTTTTTTTTTGGTATTCACTCACCATCATATTTGAGCTCAGTGTTGTCTCTGTTAAAGAGGCACAGTGTGACTCAATTTCAAATAATAATCTCTTGCAGGACAATAATTCGTGTACAATAAGTACACGAATTACAAGATTAAGTCTGTCTTAAGGTCTCTGTGAACTGCTTCATGATTAATACTCTGTCTCCATGATGGAAATCAAATTATAGTTGTCCTTCACAGCCTCAGTGAAAGGTAGAGTGAAAAATTATCCATCCCGCTATCCATCATGCAGTTTGGACAGAGTTTTGATAAGTTGTTCTGGTCCTGCTATTAAAGAAAACATCGTCAATGAAAGCACAATTAAAAGAGCCCAGATTGTTACAACTTGTTGGTAGTGAAGTGTTGATATCCATACGAAGATATATTTCTCATTATAATAATTATTTATATGGTTGTACTTCTATGCACTCTTGAGTCATAGTTACAACAGGTCTGTGAGCCAATCAGAAGAGAGGATCTGGGCTGGTGGTCTGACACGCTTGACTGCTTTGTGGTGATATTAAAAAGCTATGGAAGTCAAATATAAATAAAGCAGATTTTAGTGTAAACACTTAGAGAAACCAAATCCTACGTGGTTGGATGGTTCTGTACAGGTGGACTGGTTTCAGGGGCTTTGTGACGTGACATCACAAAGTTCCAGAAGTCGTGACAGCTGCTTTTAAGGCTCAGTTTTTGAATGCAGGTTTTGGGCATCTATCTGTGGACTCAGACCTTTGATACTTTCACCGTTTTAATTTATAAATAGTAGAGAATTTGCTTTATAATACAAAAGACATGGGTATCTACAGTTAGACAATAAGAGACTTTTCTAAACACATAAATAAAAACCAGTAAATTAACACATAATTGATTCACAGTGAGGAAACAGGCGCTCTACTCAGTCCCCTGCTGAATATCACTATCTTTAGCCTTTTGTTGGTTAAAAAGAAGAAGCTATTAAATGCATAATTAGCTTCCCTCCTCTTAAGATTACCTGCTATTTAGGATCATAATTGTTACAAAGGTCATGCTGTGTTTGGAAAGCCCCCCCCACACACACACACACATTCACACACACAAAGTCACACAAGCCCACACATTCTTCTGTCTTCAGTAGTGGTTGTCCAGCAACACAACAATAGAACCAAATTCAACTCTTTTTTTCACCCAGTTGTAGCCCTGCTACATCTCCGATGAGCCCGGAGGGAAGGTAAGATGGAGGGAGGCCGTAACTCATGGGAGGGAAGAGTGCAAAGAGAAAGTTTTGAAACATTGCAGCCAGGCCCCATTTGGCCTCAATAAAGAAGCAACCCCGGACAAGCCTTTCCATCTTTGTTCCCATGGACAATGGTTGTGCAGTGGGAGAGAGAATCATCTGACACATGAACTCCTCGCGGTCAGCTGAGCTCAACAGGCTGGCTGGAGGAGGGGGTGAGGGCGGAGCGTGGACCCAGGCCTGCCAGAGATGATACTTAAACCTTCTCGTAAAGAGGATGTAATTTAACCAGACAAACTGTTTGTAGTCCCACTGTTCAAACTGGATTTCCTCAATATCCTTTCCCTTCACAGTCACTGTCCTTTCCAGTGCAGGTCGGCACAGTTTTTCGAATCATTTTCTATCATGTCAGAGTTAAATTCTTTGCTCTTTAAATACATCAGTCATGTGAATGATGTCTAATACACAGCTGTTTTAAGATAGCAGCCACATTCACTTATCTACGCCAGGCCAATTTACATTTTCAGGGATACAGCCCTTGATCTTCAGATATGAGAGTTTGTTGGCTTCCTTGTGTGCTACATAAGGAGAGTGTTTGTATAATAGGATGACTGCATCTTCGCTCCCCTGCCAAATTGCATGGATTTAGTATAGCATTAGAATTACACACACATGCACATACATGGATATAGTCAGTCCTAAAGCAGGTGGTGTTGATTTTATATTAATCAAAATGATGGACATATTTAACCAGGCTCTTGGCAAACATCAGCTGTTTTCATTCATTTTAATATCTAAACCTTAGAGTCAAATACATACATGCTTTAATTTGAATATAATCTTGAGGGAACTCCACAGTCAACTGACTTCAACAAAAAAACAAAGCTGCTTCTGTGTGATTTTTTTATTTATTTTTTATTTTTTTATTTTCATGGAGCCCTGTGAATGCAACTTCATGAAACTTGAAGGAAATAATGATTGATGTTTCAATGGTCCTCACACTAATTAGTTCGATAAGACTGAGATAACTGAAAACATTAACCGCCTCATTTCAGCCAACCAACATGTATAAATACCGCTAGAGCAAATTCAAACAGTTAAATTGTCCACACTTATTCAAATTAATGCAATACATGTATTTGAATTCTAACAGATTATTCAAGTTTAAATGTTCATTCTTTTTTCCCCCACGTTCGAAAGTTAGGATTTTAAATAAAGAAGTAATAAACCTGCTGTGAACTCCACTTAACTGTGTCTAGTGTTTACAAGAGCAACACTCGCATCAAGTCCATCTTCATTCAGGGCTGCGAACGATTCAGGGTTCATGGTTTTGCAATTGCACATTGTCAAAACGGGGCACGCTCCAGGTCTCCATTGCAACGTGAGAACAGCACCCTGTGTGAGTGTTAGTGTGTTTTTGTGTGCGTTCGTATTGCTGAATAATTCATGGCTGGGTAAGGTTGCAGCCAGCTCACAGCAGCTCTGTGTTTACTTCACTATTTTGTTTATTTCTTTAGAAGTTAAGCTTTGCGATCTGCATGTGAAATTGTTAATTGGTTTTGTGTTGTTTTATTGGTGAAATGAGTAATGTAAAGAGCAGACTCTACAGGAGGGAGATTATAGCTGAGGATAGACGGCTGAAACAGGTGCTGTAGAAATATTGCCACATGATGGAAAATATAATCATGATTGATGATGTTTATGCCGAGTATGATTCTTTGGACTAAGTCATCCTTTCCGTGTGCATTTATGTAACTGGGTCAGGAGTTAAAAACAAACTGAATGAAGGGAAATCTCTGGAAAAGCCTGTTCTACCATTCACCAGTCAGCTGGCTTTGATCTAAACCCGGACCCACATGATTGTACAGAACAAACAGAGTTTACAGTGCTGGACAGCCAGCTGGGCCAGGGTGACCTCTTCGAGTCCTCTTTCTTCTGGAAGCTGCCCCTCATCTCTAAAAGGAGACACTTATTAAACTTTCAGAGGTCTGTGGTCCCACACTTACTCTCCTGACAGCCTGCAGCCACACAGCTGCTTCTTAGAGGCAGCCAGCTCATCACCTGTTGCCACTTGAGAACGCACTAACAGTTGTAGATATACGTTTGCTGTCAGGCTGACCAGAGGACTTTTAGTCCACTAATTACTCTGGACAGGTGCTGTTGTTGTCCTCAGCTTTAGGTTCTGGCCTTACTGTGTGGATGGAGCTTTGTCTTCTTAGCCACAGACTAGGTTGCTTTATCACAGGGATCTTTCTTTCCAAATCCTGTCAGCTATCTCTCTGTTAATGAATAACAATCACAAGCTGTATCTTGTGCTCTACTGCTGTCAGATAAGAAGACGAACAGTATAGGAGGAACATACAGGCAGATGGTCACACATCAGCTGTCAACCAACCTACAAACTATGAAAGTAGCTATCATAGACTATGTAAAGATGGAAAGCATCACAATGAAGCCAAAACATGGACTGAATATTAAAGGGGACATAGACGCGCTGTACTATCTATCTGAAAAATAATGCATTGATTCAAACCTGGTTCATATTGGACAGCATATTGCTATATCTGCACATGTGTTTTTGTTTCCTTGGTGTGGGTTTGAGAAAGGCAGACAGTAATTTTCACAGTGGATGGTAGTCAGATTATACCAGATTACAGCTCTCTCCACTGGACATCACAGAGGCCGCAGGGCTTGGTTGTTGTTATTTATAATTTTTTTTATTAAACCTTGTTCCTGAGCCTAAAATGATTTGTTTTGCTCACATGGCAGGGGGCTGTATACTTATATTAGGGCAAACAGATTTTCCAATCATTGAGGGTTACTTTGTGACTGCTCTAATTCTCCCCGTTTCATATAGAAGTTGAAGTCCTTTTTGTATGTGTTTGTCAGTAACCAGACAGCATGCTGTTGGTGTTTGTATACATGTTTGTGTTTGTACACCTGGGCTGTTGGCTCATTGTGTAAAATGTCAGCAGGAGGCCGGGTTAAGATGACAGTGAGATGGGATTATAGGGGTGAAACCTGGACTAGACGTCAATCTGTTTTACCAGAGCCGGAACAGACCTTGACTGGCCTGCTTTCCACTGCACGGCCTCACCTTACTTTGTTATATTTAAAGATGTAGCAGCATTAAAACGGGCACTAGCATATATTTACACTTTTGCTGTCACTGATATTTGATCTCAGGGGTCATCCACTGAGCCACAGCTATACATCTGGTTTTTCTTTGGGACATTTTAGTGACAATCAAAAGATTTTTATTTTGCTGATATCTGCTGGTAAGAGCACCAGACTAATATTGAGATCTTTTATTTATGCCACACTTTGCCTGTGAAGTCTTTTAAGGTTTATGTCCTTAAGAAGATATATTTGCAGTCAAAAAAACAAAACAAAAACAGAAAAACAAAAAAACAGCAATCTACCTGTTAACCCTCAGCTTTATAGGCAAATACTTGACATAAACATGGACAAACATCTTAAAACAAAACAAACAAAACTTGTTTGTCAAACATCTATTTGCTTGTTTGATCAAACACTCGATACAAACATGGACTCTAAAAAGCTGTGAATGATTAACCATCAGCAAGGGTCTGAAAAAAACAGTACAATAAATTTGCCTTATGGGAAATGCAGGATCCAGACATTTTGAAGTTTGACCCCTACTCAGTGCTAAAGGTCGGGATATCTGAGCCTCTGCCACTTATATATTTTTTACTTAAGTGCATTGTTGAATCACAAGCATCATTTCCTCTTTTCGTATTTGGAATAGGGGTCAAGTCAAGAAAGTATAATAATATCATAAGTTCCAAAAATAACAACCCTAAAACTGGATGTGGGCACAGAGCAGTGGTCAAAGTAGTTCCCCTTCATATTGGCTGTGTTGACCACAGCCTTGTAAAACAATTAGCTGTGTAGCTTCTGCAATGAAGCAATTTATAATAACCCAAGAGAGAAAATCCTGCTGTTCTTTTTTTTTTTTTTTTTTTTAATTATTTGTGCTGGAGGAACAAAATGACCTCTAGTATTCAAATCCAATTTAGTTGTTTAGTTTCTCCTCTATGACTGGAAATAAGATTTGCTCAAATGTGATAGAGTCTTGCTGTTAGCGGTGCTGTTTTATCAGTGTTCTGGTGCATCCACACATGTAACCTCAGGCAGCAGATGTCACTGGTAGTAAAAACTAGAAGAGGCTTATGTGGCAGCCTGTTATGCCTCTGCCAACCTAATGCCCAATACCCTACCCAGCTTTCGTGCGTGCATGCGTGCATGTGTGTTTGGCGGGGGCTGGGGGATCTAGCACAGGCTCGATGCTCTCTTCCTCTTCTCACAGTCAGCGTGGGCCTTTTACAGAGTCAGCTATTTGAAATGGGCCTTTTTGTATGGATATCAATGTGTGTAGCTGTTGGAGGCCAGCATGAGGAGCTCAGACTCTGGTTGTGGAAAACTGAAATTTGTGAGGAGTAAAAACAGGTGGCTGCTCTGTTTGTCCATCTGTCCTCTCTTCCACAGCAGCTGTCTGTCCTCCACTCTTTTCCCTCTCCATGTTGTTTTTGCTCAGGTCAAGGGTCACAGTGTGAATTTGTACTTTCCCATAAAACACATTCAGTGCCACAGAGTAACAGTTACAGTTAGCGTTCATCAGACTGTTTGCATATGTTGGCTGGAGAAAGCAGATCAGTCGTTTTTGTATTTTAGCATGTGTGTCTGTGTGAGATGTTGTCTCTGTGTACAGGGAGCTTTGAGAGGAGCTTTTGCATCAGGCTTTATTTTGTCATATTTATAGCCTAGGCTTGGGCGATTTTATATAGGGAACATTTAAAAACACAAGTATTTGTGAATTAGGGTAGAGTTGCATAATTAATTGATATATAGCTGACATCACAATATGTCAGAGAGTAAATATATTTATTTTTTTATTTATTGCCTCTTCTGTGTTTTAATTTAGTCTTGATAAACTCAGCGTTTCACTTCTGTTCTTCAAGTGTGAGATAATATCTTGCTGAAAATAGTACTCAACAAATTCACCATTCACCCTCAAGGAAAACTTAGGGTAGTGTCCAGGTGTGTGCGCGTGTGTGCGTGAGACACTTAGTAGTATATGTCCTATATCTCATGCTCAGTGAGCCAAGTCTTCTTTTATTAACACTTCAGCTCTGCTGGCTCTCTCTCTCTCTTGTCTTTCTCTCTAGCAGTCTCTCTCTCTCTGTGTCTGTCTGTTAACTCCCATATCTCTGTCTGTCTCTTTGTCTCAATCTAGCTCTCTCTCTCTGGCTTGCTCTCTGTCTGACCCTTCTTGTTTAGTTGCAGACTGTATACACTTTTATTCTTTAGTTGCTTTCTGATAATCTATGCGAAGGCTCCACCCAGTTTTCCCTCCAGCTTCCTCACGGTCTATCTTTCACTTTCAGTGGTGATTCAGTTTTTCCCTCAGTAAAACATCCCCTTCATCTGAATGCTTAATGGTGAGATTTAGGATTTATTTTTTGCACTTATTTTTCCTAATGAAATCGTGTTTGTGTGATGAGCACAGGTGCCTCAACTGCTCCTTGGCAGAACTTTAACAAAGCAAGCGCTGTCTTCATCGGCTGCTCTGCCATTCACTTCTCTCCCCATGTCCTTCTCATTCTGTCTCGCTTTTCATTCATTTATATCTCGCTCCTCTTCTCACACCTCACGTCTCAGTCACTTCTCTCAGCTTTCTCTGTCTTTCTCACGCCTACACCAACAGATGGGTTGTAGCTATTGTTTCACACAGTGGACACGTCCAACTTTTAGGCCTCTGATAGCAGCTATGACTGTGTTTGTGTGTGAGCTTATTGGAAATCTCCAGCTTCCTCAGCTCAGTCTTGGGAGTTATCAGTATGCTGGTCGAGCACTGCCTGGGGCTTAAAGCCGCAGCTCACTATCTGAAATACATCATCTCCACTGGAGGAGCCATCACTGACTGACTCACACACAAGTGCACGCAGCCAGACATGAAAGTGTATATTCTTGGTAGTGCTGTGTGAATATTAACACTGTCATCCCACCAGCTCGACTGATATCTTCTCTGTGGATGGAGAGAGTCTGGATAGTACCATCGATCCTCCGAACACATAAAATGTCCTCTCTTCACAACCTCTCTGCTGATAATGGTTCTCAATAAAATCAAGAGCAGAATCAATATTGTACCATGTATTAGCATTCATAAGCTGCACCTGTCTTGGAGAAAATGATTAATTAATTTAATGGATTTAAAACCTGATCGGAATCCAAATGATCATAATATACCACAGCTGAATACGTGGGTCTGCTGTATTTTCCCGTCATAGAAACAATTTCGGATGATTTTAGATTCGTGACATGGACCAGTATCCTGCAGTAAGTAATTGTACCCTTATATCCAAAGTAGCACCCGATGGTGGGTCATCAGTAAAGCTTTACCGGTGTGAGTATTAAGTTTTACATCTATTGGGCAAGTGCAGCAAACTGTAAGAAAGCGCAGTAAGCGATAAGAGTTTCCAACAAATGTGATACTTTGACATGTTAGGGGTTTAGGAAAGGATGTGCTGTCTGAGGAGATTGTCTTTAAGAAGAGAGTCTTGAAGACAGAGACGGACGTCCCTGCTCTCATGTCTGCAGCACCGTTCACTCACAATAAGGTTCCGGGTTTGAACTTCCATGTGCCACAGCTTCCTCCCACAGCCCAAAGGTGACATGCACATTAGGTTGACTGGTGACTCTAAATAGCTTGTAGATGTGAGTGTGAATTGTTATCTATGTATGCCAGGTCAGTGACAGACTGGTGACCTATCCAAGGTGAACCGCACCCACACCCACTGTCTGCTGGGATTGGCTCCAGCCCTGCTGTGACCCTTTAGGATACGATAAAACATAATAATATTGCTGCTAATCTACAAGAGGTCTGGTTTGCTACATACAGGTGATTTAACGAGATAAATAAATAATAATAAAAAAAAAAAAACATCACAAGCTTGCCAAGAAAACTTAGACCTCAGGAAGAGGGCTGTCAGTATAAAGTGAAAGGTTGGACTGGTTTTATGTTATAAACTGGGAGGCTGCGGGCTTCACTTCCATGTAAATGATAAGCAGCCAAGCAAACAAAAGCAAAGGGAGAGGCAAGTGAGGAGGAGGAGGAGGAGGAGGAGGAAGGAGCTGGCAGCTTCATCAGGGGTTTTTGTTTCTTTTGCTGATGCTTTTGCTGAGCTCCTGTTGTCTTTGTGAAATTCCTGCACCAGCAGTGCATATAAATACTGGGACTACGCTTTTCATTGCTGTTTCTTAAGGGACTTAAGGGAGGCAGGTCTGGGTTTTGCTGCCATGCAGTTAGTGATGATGCACGTCAGATAACCGGTTTGCTTTTATTCCCAATGTAATGGGGTGACAAACAGATGTTAAAAATGGGCTGGCAGCCAAATTTTACCCTCACCAGTTTGTGGTGTCTGTCAGCAGGAGATCTCAGAAACTGTAGATTTGGGATTTGGTGACAGTCTGGATCTGGGGTTCCTGCCAAGAAAAGCTAGCGAAGCTGTCTTGGTTTTTACTTTATTTTCTCACACTTCAACCTATCCTGTTACTTATTACTGGTTTCTTCAGTAATTAATGAGATTGGCCTCTTAAGGAGTAAAACCTATCCTCTGAGCACTTTGATGTGTGGGTGCCTGCTGGATTGTGTTTCAATTTAACCACTGCTGTGGCTTTTCCGTCCTGGTCCTCACTGACTCACTGGAATCTGCTGGAGAGGAGGAAAGAAAGCAAATAAGAATTTAGCTGTTGTCTCATGAATCTTTGTGTGAGCAGATAGCTGAGGTCAGTTTTTCCACTGCGGTGGGATTGGGGTTGCAATAATTCTTGCATCAACTCCGCTATGTCCACACATGCACTGTGTCTTTCCATTGCCTGTCAAGGGTTCATAAAGGAATGTGGAACAAGATATTACCCCCCCGCCTTCCCCCACATGCACACACAGAGTCCTAATGCCTCTTCAGGTGATGGTTTGTGTTCAGACGTCACTGCGCCAGGTCAGTCTCATCTGGACTTGGTCACCTCACCAACAACCTAAAGTAGGTCCTACTTTTAATTTTACCATTCATAAGAAAGTACAAACTTGGAAAACTCTGGGGAAAAAGGAGGAAAACTATGTAAATAACAAAGCAAATATTTTAAGTACTTTAATACTACAAAAAACACCAAAACAACCATAATTTATAATAATAATCCTACAAAAACAAGAAAACAATCATTATTTACAATATTAATACTACAAAAAACATTGCTATTAATTGTACAAACATTAAATCACCTCAAAAGGGTTTTCTTCTTTATTTGTTCTATTCAGCATTAAAATAAAAACAAGAGAAGTGGGGTGATGAACTCAGATTCATCTGGTGGGACTTCAACAGCTGGTTTGAGGCTTCTTCACAGCAGCGTACCTTTTGTAATAAGAAAGGGATAAACGTCTGAGCTGGTGTTGTAACAGCAGTGTTTGTGCTGCACTTTTCCCAAAAGTTGGAAAGCGTGAAAGAAATCAAAATTCTAAAACAGTCAGCTTTTACAAAGAGGCCCAACAAAATAATTAATGGAGACTAGCAGTGCTGAGCCTTTTAAAAAACATTGTCAGCTAAAAGCACAATATATAAGTAGTGAAACAGCTTCCTCTCCTGTCTGTAGGCAGCATTTCCCCTCGCCTCTCCACAATCAGTCAGCTTGTTAGCAGTCTCTGTCCTCTCTCACCACTCCACAGCGGCAGACTGGATCCAGGTCTATGGTCTCTGAGACTTGACGATACCATGATCGGGAGCAGCTAAGGCTCAGACCTGGTGTGTAACTCTCACTGGACCCGAGGAGTGAAGCTCATTGTTGATCCAACAGTTCTCCTCTAGATTAATTATCTGTAATCTGTTTGTGTTTTTTTTTTTTTTTTTTTTTTTGCGTGAAATTTTTGGTTCTTCTTACAGGTTCTGGGAACATGCATGTTTGCTGGTGTGCCACTTTGATTTAGACTGAAACAACTCAAACAGCCACTGACTGACTAACTAGCACATCTTGTTCAGATATCGGTGTCCAGAAAATTTATTGGAATGATCCACAGACTTTTCTACAGGCATGGCGACCTTTCTGCTTACACTTTTTAATGCATTGTGATCTGCAGTTGTCAGCAAATGTTTGGGAAATTATATATTTTATTGGATTTTGTAATGAAAAGCAGTTAGTACAACCCCTGACAATGAACGCAATCCTTTCTGCCAAAATCTTTTTATTCCACAAACCTGAAAAAGAGTAATGTTGCCTTCAGTCACTACCTGGCTACCATAGCTTGAATACAGTCTATTCCTGATTCCTGACTCCTGAAGTTGTGATATTTTGAGGCATGCACAGTGTTTTTCAGACTAAGGGATTTACACTGACGTTGGTTGTGAGGGTTGTTCCAAAAGCATCTGAAGTGGTTCATGGTGGAGTTTGAGGTTTGCTTTGAATCATTGCAGAAGTCTGCCTCTTTTCAGTTGAACTTTCTTGACTGACTGCAGGACATTTGCATGCAGAATACTGCTGATATTTAGATGAATGTATTTCCCCCCTATTCATACAGTTGCTGGGTGTTTGTTTTGTTGTTGTAGCTAAAAACCTCATAATTTAGACTGCGAGTCCATATTATCCATGAACTATGTGTCCACATGTTATTCGTGACAATATCCAGTCTTTGCTGTGTAGTTTTAAAGTTGAGGTTTTAGATGCTTTCCTGGTCTTCACTATACACAGCGTCCTAAGATTGGCAGCTGTCTGCACAATAAAACGCAGAGGGCACGCGCGTCGGCAGTCCCAGGAAACGCTTGCTGAAAGTCCTAAATAAAACACCCACACACCCACACACTCACAAACAGACCCCTGTATGAGAGAAATTCCACAAGCTCAACAGAAACCGGCTGCAGAGGAGGCACAGGCAAAATCTTTTTTTTTTTTTTTTCTTTTTTGTTTTACAAATTTCCTTCCTCATTTAATATGATCAGGAAACAAAGCATTGGAAAACACTGGAAAAGTAGACACTTATTTCTGTTAGAGGGCCCTCGGGGGGCCGTGCATGTCAGTAAAACATTAGTGTGGCCCTGTCCTCCTCTGATGAACCTGGGAGACCAGGACGATATGCTTCTAAAGAGAGACATGCTTTAAGTTTCACACCCTCAATTCTTCCATTGTATAAAATATATTGATTTGCCCAGCTTTAATGTTGATAGTAGAGAAGGAATTAGCTTGGCAGGAGTTTCAGTCTCTGTGCCACGCAGTAAAACAGTGGCGGAAAGAGTGACTCTGCAGAGCCCATTTCTCTTTAAAATGATCTCCAGCTGACAGCTGATGAGTTGTATAACAAATGTAACTGTGTGTGACTAAAACATGTAATTTCCTTGGGGCTAGTAGAGGAGCACATGTATTCAATAAACTTACAGATGATAAAAAGCTGAAGAAACAGAGCGAGAGCTTTGAGACATTTCTTATTCATGACTCAGGATTTGATTATGCTCAGTATGTTCCACACACCAGAATGTAGCGAAAGCCGCCACTCTTGTGTTGCATCAGCCTCCAAAGCTGTGGATTCAGCTATATTTGGGCAAAACTTTAACGTATTTGGAACATTCTGGGCATATGGATTGGCATCAGAGATGTGGATTATACTACAGGATAAGTTCCTATAGACATTTGGTTCTTTGTCTTCTGCAGCAAATCTTGTTGCCATTTGAATCAGTCATAAGATGCAAGACCTCAAGTGAATCGAATTATTCATCTGAAGAACATGTTTATATTCTAAAGGCAGGCCTCCATGTGGTCTTTAATCATAAATCAGGTCTAGGTTCTATATCAATACAGTACAAGTAAACAGTAAAAGTCTGTATTGAGAAACTGAAGCTTAAGAATCCACCACCAGGACTGGACCCACAATCCAAGTCTTATCTAAAATCTGCTGTATTTATATTTGATCATGCAGAACAACGCACCAATCTTAATGTGAAATTTGGGACAGTGAAGTTTTAACTTTTTTTTTTTTTTTATATATTTTTTTTTTTATTTTTTAGTTGTACTTTCTTTTTAAAAAGGAGGTAATCGTTAAAGAAACTAATTGATTGCGCACAAACACTTACTGTTGATTCTGTAGATCCCTTTTTTTTTCTTTAAGACAGTGTTGGATTTGTTCCTTCAGGGCATATTTTGGATGGTCACAGCAGGAAATAGCATTAACAAAGGCTCTGCTTTTTAAAGTGTCCCACTAAGCCATGCTGGTTTGACAGTGAGTCAGCATGAACTCTGAAATCGAAGCAGCTAAATGGAATTCAGCCATGTAGGTCAACATTTCAACACATGACAAGTTCGCCTGAACAGGGAAAGATGATGTCACTGATTTTCTTATTGGCATCATTTATTTAAGATGATGTTTCCTTCTTTGGTAACCGATTTGGTAACCGATTTGATATCTATTTCACAATGACTTAACCTCCTGTTGGCCTGAACAATCCAACTACGTATTCCAGGCTGATGATGGGTGCAGGTCAGAATATCTATTTTTGTACATAGCAGATGAGTGGGGTGGGGGGGGTGGGGGGCTGCCTTCCTCAATGACCTGCCCCCAACTAAGGATCCATTGAACGCCCCTAGACTTCCCCCACCCAACTGCTCCACTTTTAACCATGCTATCAGTGAGGTTAGTAGAAATTGGGCCTTGTGGGTGGGGGGGTTTGTTGAGTACCTCCCCACTGTCCCTGTCCATCTTAACACCGGTCTACCCCTCTGCCCCCCCAACTCCCACCCCCCTGAAGTCAGACAGCCAGTCCCACAGCCAGCCGAGCAGCTGCTTAGTCTGACAGTCTTTTGAGAAAGTGGACTCTCGAAGAAGTGAAAGAAACCCTTCCAAATACAGACTTATTTTTGGGTGGAGTTCGGCAGATTCAGCCGTTACTGACGCCAAGATGACTCGTGACTCGTAAGTTTCAGCGGGGGGTTGAGTAGTACTGGAGCTACAGCAGGATTTCGATGTCAGGAAATTGGCATAGTGACGTAACAAAAGGAGGGGGACTTGATCAGCTGTGTTAAACATTTCCCTTTCCTAACGTTGCTCATCATCCCAGTATTATCACCTGTAAGGCAGCTTTCGCATCGACATTACAAGTTCTGAGAGTTCTTAAAAATCTATGATTGTGCATTATCCTGTTCTGTGTGAATGTCACCCTACTTTAATATCTGTCTTTTTGTATTCTACTTAATGTCGCTTCTCCCTAAGATGACAAACCAACTTTACCTTTTAGCACCATCCACCTATTCATTCATTATTTGGAGACCCTGTCTAAAAAAGCCTCTCACCAGATGAAGAGCTTCTGTATTTATAGAAATGAAGTGGCCGTTGAACTCCAGAGTCCAGTGAAAGGGAGTTTCTTTCTCTCTCTGTTAATGGATAGAATTTGTCTGTCCATGGAGCTGCCTTTTTATTTTTGCATTCAGGAAACATGTAAGAAGTTCTTTGCAGAGTGGCTCCCTCGGGCTCTTGTGAAAGTGTGTTCGTCGTCATGATGGGGGTGTTTTATGTCCTGTTATGATTATGTCTTTACTGTCGGCAAATTCAGCATCTGATTTGCTGAATCAATGTGAGTGCTAAGGAGGAGCTGTTACGGATAGGCCGTGTTTTCTTGTTCTTTTCTTTCAAGTCATTCAACATGACGTGTGTCTTTTTCAACATCAATGTCATCAATCAATCTACTTCTTAGACACCTTCAGCTCAGCAGCACATATGTTGTCAGTCTTGTTAAGGGTGGTGTATTTTTTAAAATTTTAGTCGTGTCTCAGTGTAATAAGTCAAAGTATTGAGACTTTTGTTGCTGTCATTGCCAGCAGGACGAGTTCACCCAGCAACAATGACATCATTGTCCAGACTGGACAACAAAAGCACTGCAGGTCAAATGACAGCAAGTCATATTTTGTCCTGTCTCTCAGAGAGGACTGTAGCATCCTGCTGTCTGTGTGTGCTCAGGCTGTGAATGGGTCACTCAGGCAGGTTTGGGTTTGGGCTTTTTAGACATAACCTGACACTTCAGTAAGAGGCAATCTTGTCAATATCCGTACGTTTTCTCAAATTCATCTTCAGAAGAGATGGAGGACGTATTTTTCTGGTTGGAACTCAGGTTGTTTGACATGAAAACCACTGGTTGGTTATTTGGTGGGTCACTCTAATGGAGCTGAATCATCATTAATGTACTGGATTGCTGAGCTTCATGACAAGGCAGATGCAAAGAATTTTCTATTTTTTGGAATAGAGCACTCCGCTTTATTCAAGCAACTCACCTTCTTATTACCTTTACCAAGGTGGATATGTTTGTTGGAAGGATAGAGTACAGGCCGGGGACAAGCACATTTAATACTGGGAAAGCTCAGACCCAAATACTGTGAATTTGAGTGAATGTTGCTTGAGATTGCCCTTGGCTGTTCTCTGCCTGCCCCTGTTAGAGCTGTCCTCCTCCTCAGTCTCTCATCCAGACGCTACCTGTCTACTTTGAAACAGCGTCCTGGTGATTACTAAGAAGTGTATTCCAAAGAGAGCAGCAACCGATAGCAACTCCAGTCTTAATGTCTTTCAAAAGGTCCTATTCATTTGTGGACACACCCACAGCAGATGGTCCTTGGCTGGTATCGTTCTGAACCGAATTCTCTCAAGTCCCTCACCAAATCCATTTGGGTTCAGGTTTCAGTATTGGTAACTGAGAGACTGCTGCACCGAGTGGCAGCCAAATCGAAACTCCAGACGCTACCGGAAAATGAGATTAACAGCATATGAAAAATGGGCTCTTTCCTGTTCTGAATTCTGGAAAATTATTATATTGACGATTTTAAATTTTTTTTATGTGAAACGAATGAACAAGATTTCAATAACTGAGACAGACAAGATGTAGTTTGTTTGTTTCAAAGCAGATGAGCATTAGTTCTTAAGTTTTGGGAAGTAACATCAACTACA
Organism: Echeneis naucrates; assembly: GCF_900963305.1. Lineage (NCBI taxonomy): Eukaryota > Metazoa > Chordata > Actinopteri > Carangiformes > Echeneidae > Echeneis > Echeneis naucrates. Next base: position 16,149,352 of record NC_042534.1, read on the forward strand.
GATATTACCGACTATAACATGTGAAGCTGACGTCTTCATAGAGAAGTTTGCTGTTACTTGCTCCAAAGAGCCAACGTTGCTGTGATGTTAGTCACCAGTCCTAGATACTTCGAACTGTATCTCCTCACTGTTGTTATCACCCCTGGGGCGGAAAGATGCACCAAAATTTGCTGCCTGTGTTGTTTCATTTTACTTTGCTACTTTGCTATTGGACGTAGCTAGTTCCTGCTGATTGTATTGACCTTTTGTCATTTCTGTCAGTGAAAACAGCTCTCAGCATTAGGTGAAAGTGAGAAGCCCGCTCCTGTGCCACTGCACACAGTGGAGCTTTGATAAAGATCAGTCTCCACCTGAGCATAGTGAATCCATTTCATTCCACATAACAGAGACTGGGCTGGTTTTGATGATAAATTGCATGTGTGTCCTGTGTGCCCCACAACATCCTCTAGATCTGTCACAGTCTTATTTAATTTCTGCTTTTATTAAAGACACCAGAAGTCTTTGGCTTTGTCCTGAATCACCTGCAGCACTAACACATTCAACATGATGTCGCCTTTTTGTAAGTGAACTCTAAATGTCATTTTTGATGAATTGCACATGGCAGAGATTAATTGGAAATCCTGCTGGGCAAGATGGGAATGAGAGTTTGTATGGAAGTGGTTTGCTTCTCACTGTGGTTGCAGGGTCAAGTTTTTGATGAGAAATGGGAAACAAAATGCCAGTGCAGCACATCAGCTACAGTTTCAGTTGTGCCCTCATGTAAAATGATCCATTATCATCCCGGTGCACGTGAAACCACACTGTTGGTTATTAAAGGACGGAAGCTGTGTGACAGTGTGGTCATGTTGAAAATGATGAGAGGCTCTGTGTTTGTCAGTGGGGAGTGTTCCCACCCCACCCCCCTCCGAGTGTTGTGTGATCTTTATAATGTGTTGTCATGATGTCTTTGTTGAGAATTAAATGCACTATTGTTATAAAAACACTGATGCTGTCTCAACACACCCCCCCGCCCACCTTCCATGCTTCCCCCACTCCCAGCAGCACCTGTTTGCCATTTGATATGGAGCTTATTATGAATTCATCTCCCCTGACACTGGAGCAGGCCTGTGTGTCTGCATCAGGGTATTTTATGGGGTCAGGCAGATTGTTGTTGTTAGCATGTAAGCAACAGTGTTTCACTGTCTGCTCAAAGACGCCATGACACCAATGGATGGTTTGTGACCTCGCTGTCATCTGATCATCTCCATCTTGATTTTGTCGTTATTGACACAGGACGTCCCAGTTGCCTGACACACTTGTGTAAAGCAATATGAATGGATACTGATCTCTTGGCAGCTGCCCTTTATTCCGATCAGTTTTCCAATATCATCCACCGTTCTTCCTCTCCTCCCTTTGTCCTCGTGTGTCCTTTTCCTCCCTCTCTCTGTTTGTTTTGTCTGTTTTGCTGTAGCTCTCTTCACCCGTCTGCCATCTCATTAAGGCGCTTTCCGCCTCTTCTACAGTCACCTTGGGAAACAATGTGCCTCTGAAACAAGTCATCCTTCTCTTTGCTCTTTGCCTAAAAATGACCCCCTCTCCTATCTCCAGTTCTTTACTTGATTAAGTTTAGTCATTCAAGAAATAGCCATTAGTTGTTTTTAGTGAAATACATAATACCCAAACCGAATAAAAACCACATCAGTTATATAAGTTATACAAGTAATAATAATAAAGTTATCAAACAAGACACATGAAACCAAGATTAGGCCTCTGAGACTGAAAAAATGAAGCTAAATGCTAAGACCTAGCTAGTTGGTCATTATTGAAAATATTGTGCGTTTACTGTGAAGGCAGCATCAGCTGAACCAGGGGGAAATAACAAAGCATCACCCTCCTTACCTCCTCAGCTCTATTCTTCTTCTCTGTGCTTTCACTTGCCTGCTGAGGCAAAAAGGACTGCTGACTTGCCTCATGATGTCAAACAACACAGACACAAACATTTCGAAGAGGAGGCTGTTTATAGAGTTTAATTAAAGTGGAGGGCCGATGCTGAGTGAGACTGTGTGGGTCACAGGGCCATGTTGACTTTACTGTGAAAATGATGGAGAAAGGAAAATCACTGATTTTATCTGTTCGAGTAAGTGTTTTTTTTTTTTCTTCTTCTTTTTCTTTTTAATCTAAGGGAACAGATAAGTGTGTATGTCGTGTGCATTTATTGTTTGTATGGAACTTCACTGAGCCGACTCTATTTAAAGGCTTTCTGGGTGAAGATGACTGGCTTTAAGCTTGGTTTAATTTCTTGTCTGAGTGTTGAGTTGTGCTCTACCAGTGGAAATGCTCCATAACTCCTATCAAGAGGTCAACATGGAAGCCCAGTATCACTTACAGCAGCAGCTTCTGATTATACCACAGTTTGTGCTTTGATTGCAGCTCCAGTTTAAAATGTTTTGAAGCTTCATTAACATAAGGAATTATTAAAATATTAAAAGGAATAGAAAACAGCAGACTGTAGAGTCAGTACAAGTCACCCGAATCTCTGAAAGGGTGTTATTCTATATATATATATATATACTTATACATATACACATATATATGGGGAGACGCCATAGTGCTTTGAAGTCTATGTGAAAATAGTTTTACTCCTCACTTCATTATCTCAGTAAACATCATGTTACTCCTCCAGAAATTGTGTCCTGTCAATCAATCAAGACATAGCCCTCACTCCTCCTCAGCTCCACCTTATCCTCTGTTGGACTATGCTGGCGTTAGCTAGTATTGAAAGAGGCAAAGCCTGTCTGTGTGTGTGCATGCATACGTGTGTGCGCGTGGTGTCTGAGCCACCTGCGCTTGCAGTTTCTTCTGTTGACGCAACCTGAAATGGCATCAGGCCTGAGGGGGAAGGAGACCTACTGTAGTTTCACCTCTCTGTTCACACAACTGTGACAGTATCTCTGTCTTTATCTAATATCCTCCACCTCTCACCTTGCTCAAAGGACACTTACTGGAGGCTGACTCATGTTGGGCTGGTATTTTAATGCAGAATTGACTTATTGTTGGTGTCTTTTCAGCTTATTTGTTCTGGACCAAAGTAATAAATTGTACATTGCAGCATCTAAATTCAGGTCCACGTTCACACTGACACGTTGTTGACCCATCCATCTACCCAACCTCCTGCTGACATGGACTTTGTCACTTAATAAACTAAGTCAGTGCGCTTTTCCTATTTAACTGAAGTACAACACGAAGATGTGCTGTGAGGGGATGAACTATCAAGGGTACATCTAGGGTACATCTAGGGTACACCCTGGACAGGTCACCAGTCCATCGCAGGGCCAACACACAAAGACGAACAACCACTCACGTTCGCATTCACACCTACGGTCAATTTCGAGTCACCATTTAACCCAAACATCTTTGAACGGTGGGAGGAAATCCTCGTAGACATGGGGAGAACATGCAAACTCTGCGCAGAAAGGCCCCAAAACCTTCTTATTGTGGGGTGACAGCGCTAACCACTACGCCGCCGTGCATGAAAACTTATTACATATTTTTACTGAATGAAAACAATTTGTTGCTGACTTATTACAAATAAAACTCTTTCTGCTTTTTTGAAACACCAGATTGTGATTGCCCTTAAAAAATGCGTGTGCCGAGTCATCGCAGGGCACACTGTGTGCTCCATGTGGGATGCTCAAACAAACACTTACCCCTCCATAATGGACATTATGTTGAATTATCTTATGAATGAGTGCTCTCTTTCTCTCTCTCTCTCTCTCTCTCTCTCCCTCCCTCCCCACATACTTCTGTCTTTATCCTCGCTTCCTCCTCTCCTCCCTCACATCATCTGTGCTGCTAAAAGAGGCAGGAGCTTATTACAGGTGCCTCATGCTGCTCTCTCACCCTTACTCTTTCACTCTCTTCCTCTAATTGATTGTAATAGCTCTTGATGCGTTTGCAGTGTTTAGACAGCTCTTGACTGTGTGCTTACCTGCGGTGTGACAAACTGTTCTCGTTGTACACCTTTCATCCGTCACGGTCCATTTCCTGGGGTACTATCCACCTCTCCATGCTTTTCTATGTCTCCACACCAGCTACACAGTGGCCTGAGGCACACTTGTCCTGCTCTTGTGCAGGGATTTCTTTCAGATTTAGCAGAAATGTCCCCTGGACTCGAATTAAGTGATATGAATTTGATGGTCCAACTCCCATCCATCCCATTCTCATCAACAGGATATGTCAATAACACCAACTTCCACTCAGACTCAAGGATGAACTGACTGGGATACAGTCAACAAACCACACTACCTTTTACTAAATTTCCCAATAGTTAAAACAAAATGTATTATTTAGTCTGAACAAGCATAGCACCATTGGCAACTACGTACAATCACGTTTATTCCTTGGTGTGATGAATGCGTTAACAACACATATATGTAAATTGGTTGATCTGCCATGGCTACAAGCTGTTTGCATGCTTTTTGCTGTCTCTGTCATTCTATTACACCTGATGACAATTTAAGTAGTATCTGTGTGTGTGTGTGTGTGTGTGTGTGTGTGTGTACATGTCAGTAATGCACTGTGTTGAAGGCTCAGTTAAACACAGCACTGGTTGAGAGCATCAGAGTGCATGTTAATGTGCTGAACAAAGGCACAAATGTTGATTTCTCCTCCAGCCACTGCTGTTCCGACCTCCAAGAGTTTGGGACAGTGTTGCCTTGCAGCCTTGTCACTGAATGTCTATGTATGTGTGATGGGGTGTGTCAGTGCCCTTTCCTTTGTACAGTCCGGAGCCTAAGGACTCAGACAGTTAGACAACTTTTGTTCTTGTGCGCTTTAGCACGTTATGTTCAGATTGAAATAAAACAGGAGATGCTACATTAAAGCTACAGCAAATTCTTTTTAGTTGCAATATATTTGACCCAGGCTCATTAAACAGCATCACACATCTATCCGTTATCTGTACCACTTATTATGGTTTGTGAGTGTCAATCTAGCTTGAGCCACTCCCAGCCGACACAGGGTAATAGCAGGGTACAGGTTTTTGGCTTCGCCTTGTGGTTCACAACTGTCAATAAGTTGACACACATCTGATAGTCAAGCTAAAAGCCTGTTAGTCTTTTAGCTTGTTTCTTCCATTGCTGAGAAAGACAAACCAATCTCTGTCTCAGATTTTCTTGTCTTTTCAATCTGTCAAGGCTCTTTGCACTGCAAGTCACATATTCCATTCACACTTGCAATGTTATAGTTGCTATACTTATCTCGCACTTCTACTCCTACACAACAGTGATACATCGGGGACAGTTTATGATTCATTATCTTGAACATGTGCACTGAAGGATCCAGGAATTAAGTCTGTAACCTTGTGTGTAATAGACACCAATCATTCTTCTAGGTGAATGGCAGGTTGGAGTGTAATGGGTGCTTTTCTTATTCATGCTAGTCTCATAGTAGTTGTACCTTCATTCCCAGGACTTGAATGGTGTGGCTTTAAAGTGACAAGTCCTGCCTTTTAGTTTTGTTGGGTTTACATCAGGGACCTGCGCAGGTGAAGGCACTTAAACAGACAAAAAAAATAAAAGCATCAGGGCACAGCAGCTGCATGTTGCAGAACTCACAGGCAGCAAACTTTAAAATACACATCCAGAGTTCCTTACATCAGCTGCACAGCCCACAAGCTCCCACAAGTCCCCAAAAAGAGTTGGCATAGCAACTACTTGTAAGGTTTGCAGTGTCACCCTCGGATATCAGGTACTACTACAGCTCTTTTAATTCTGAATTCACGTGTGAGCATAATGGCTGGCATGCATATAAACATTTAGAATCATGATGAACTCAAACAAACTCAGCTGTGTGTTCAGTATCCTGGTGCATGATTCCAGTCTGTTTGTTGACTGTTTTCATTCTGCATTGAGCTGACTGCTTATGGCTCACAGATGCATATTCAGGCAGTTATTGTGAAACCTTGCAGTGTTCCTGTGGATTCCTGTGTGGCGTGAGACAGAGAATCCCTGCTGTCAGGTCTTGTGTTTTTTTTTTTTTTTTTTTTTTTTGGTCTAACACACAGCAACGCTCCACTGATCATTGTTGCAGTGTTGCCAATGATTCTGTATAAAAAAAAAAAAAATCGATAATTCTGCCCCCCCCCCCCCCCTCTAAACTCGCTTTGGTATATTTGTTTTTGAGAAGGAGAGAGAGCGGGAGATGAGTTGGGTGGGTGTATGTTGAGCTAGAAATAGGGAGATTATGAGCGCGTGGATAGGCACACAGATAAAAGCAGAGTGAGACACTAGGGGAGGGAGGGAGGGAGGCACGAGCAGATGAAAGGGAGAGATCAAGCTAGAGATGAGATAGATGTAGCAGAGGGATCCAGGCGAGAGAGAGAAAATTGACAGAGAGCTACTGAAGAGGAGCCCCCCAAACCATCACCAGCACACTACATGCATGCACACAGACACACGCACACACACATCCACTTAAACCTTCTTGAGCCGAGTCTCACTGGGCTGCGTGGTACCACCGCTGTGATTTCCCCCCCTCGAAACAGCTCCTCGACAACCTTCGCCACGGAGCTCAGAGAGTGCAAGAGTGGGTTGTGGAGGAGCAGGATCCTGTTGCCTGGATACCCCGGCTGTCGCTGCAGCGGCAAAAAGCCAGGATCGAGCAGTGTGTGTATGTGTGTTTCCTGGCTGGTGCCTCTGCCATGGGAAAAACACAGCTGGCTGACTGTCTGAATGGATCCCTTGCTCGCTGGCTCCCTCGCTGACAGACAAATGAATAAAGGAGGAATCACCCTGATACGGGGGCCTTGAGGAGAGAAGTTACAAGACAGGTAGGGGCCAGAGGAGGTTGCTGGTACCTTGTCCTGGATGATGACGAAAGCTGTTTGGTAGGTAGGAAGAGAAATCGGAGAGAGATCACCTTGGCTACCGAGTGAAAGAGAGGGAAACCGGGGAGGACACGAGACCCTGAGAGGGGAGAGCCAAGAGGCTGATGAGGAGTGGAGCTGGCTGGGTTGGTTCAGTAGGAAGGGGGGAGATAGCAGCCAGCAGGCTGTGTGGAGCAATGCAGATCCAGTCCTCTGGTCCACAGTCCAAAGCTTCCAACTTCATCCTCAGTCAGAGATGTGTGCTTGCCTCCAAAATGGAAATCCACAGGTACGTATCAGCTGTCACACAAGTGGCTCCTTCTCATGTGTTTCCTCATCATCGTTCTCTTACACCGAGCCTTCCTCTGTCTGTTTATTTTTAGCATCAGTGAGCAGCCAAGGCCTCATGAATGAGAGTTTCTGTTCTGTTGCAGTAGCTTAATTGAAGGGGAGGGAGTCTCCTGAAAAAGCTGTGGCTGAGTCCTTCCTTCGGTCCTGATGTGATGCTGATGTGTCACATGATCAGATGTGAGGAAGCAGCTTGATCATACTATAGACCTGTTTCAGTGCAGCGTTTGTAAGTGCACAGCTTTGGGTATTTGTTGTAGAAGCACCATGAATGGATGAAAGTGGCCTCCATTGTCACGAGCCTGAATGATAAAAAGATAAATATCCTATGTAAGTGTGGTTTATGACACACTCACTGACAAGGAACGATTGATCACGATGAGCTACGCTAACCTACCCTGTCCCCTTTCCTATTTCAACTCTTTAATTCATTTCTAATCCTATGTATTTTGACATCATTTGAAATGGGGGAAACCTCAGTTTTTTTAGGCTTGAATAGATAATTGAGAAAGAAGACAAAAATTTTTTATAAAGACTGATATTTTATTCTTAGTCTTGCGTTGCAAACCTGAAAGTCAAACTTATACAGCACTTACATTTACAAAGTTCAAATTAAGATGGCACCAACTAACAACAAGATGTACAACAACACAAGATTGTAGGTTTTTGTGGACTCTGGTTGTGAGAGTTGGATTTTCCTCTCAGTCGGATTCCCCTTAGCATGTCCATGTGCCTATTTCCCAGAGGGCTCAGTCAGAACTCATGTCTGCAACATCTCTGACTGCTACATTTACCAGCTGTAACATAATGTTTCACAAGGAGACAGTGCTTAATCATTGATGGAGTTTACTAAAATGTCAGAAAACATCTTTCTGAAGCTCAGTGGTCCAGAAGTAATGTTTACGTGAGGAAAGTGTTGCTTTGAAAGCCTGGCATTAAGGGAAGGGAATAAAGCTAACCTTATTCAGTGTGTTTTTCAGCTTATGCGCCTTTTAGGTCCATTCTCCAAGGTGGATGGTCCGTAGACCTTTGTCCTTTCTTAGGAGTCGTACCGACATATTTCCTTGAAGGTGTTGTATCATTTAGATAAAAAAAAAAAAATAATAATAATAATACAGAGGGTGGGGGGAAATGTACCAATCATTCTTGTTATAGACTAAATCTGGTGAATGCTAATTAGAGAAATTCAGCAAAAATTTATCTAATCCAAACACCTTCTCAGGGATGACAGGAAGGAAGGAGCATGAGCAGCAATATTCACTCACAGAACAACTGAAGATTAAGGAGAGGATATAAGACTGTAGGAGATGTTTTTGGTGTGCGTATCTACTACACAGGTGTTACATTGAAAAAGCTATCCAAACGGATGAGGAATTTCGATTAAATCAGTCAGTGCCCTTTCATTAAGTTTTAGCATGATGGATAAGGTGAGCTCAGCTGGTTATGCTGGTGCCACAGTGCCACAAATTCACACACATACCAACACAAAAAAGAATCCGCAAAGGTTTCCTCCCATGTCAACTTAAAAGTAAACAAAAGAGGCTCAGGTTAGAAAAACTCATTAGCGCTTAAGATATTGATATCATTGCCTCAGAAAAAAGTGATTAAAAACACTGTGATAAAAGGATGTTCAAATTAAAAGCAAAAGCAATTCTTTATCACAATAGAAACAGCCAGACTAGTCATGTAATGTAATGTAACTATGTAATGTTCAGAATTAAAAACGAGTAAACAAAAAACAAAATAGCTCATTTGTATGTAAGAAAAACATGATACAATACTTGAGGCCATAGAGCAATGAAAAACTTAAAATAAAAACCTTTGAGAAATCTGAAGACGGCATTTACAGGTCTGGACTGGGAACTTTGAATGTGGTCAACCAAAATGCTGGGGTGATGGGGGGGAGAGGTCACTCGGACAGGTCACGAGTCCATCACAGGGCCAACACACAGACAGATAGACCAACAACCACTCACACTCAGGCCTACGGACAATTTAGAGTCACCAATTAACCCAAACATGATGTCTTTGGACGGTGGGAGGAAACCGGAGTATCCGGTAGTAACCCACATAAACACGGGGAGAACATGCACACTGCACACAGCAAGGCCCCAGCCCGGGAATCAAACCTGTGACCTTCTTGTTGTGAGGCAACAGTGCTAACCACTATATCACTGTGCTGCCTCTACAGTACAGGCCAAATGTTTGGACACACTTTCCTATTCATTTGAATGAGAAGGTGTGTCCAAACTTTTGGCCTGTACTGTATTTAGAATTTTTGCTATTGTAACGTAACCAGCGTTAGCATTAGCAGCTGTTTACTTGGCTTTAATCATTGTTGTTGTACAATACCACTGGTTCATGCTCCAACATATTCTCTGAGCAGCTACATGGACGTTACCGTGATTTAATATCAGGCAGTGGCGGGACAGACCGACCCTGCCAGGGCTAGCTCCTTAGCATGCCAACCACAGCTGAAGACTAATGACAGACTGACAAACAAAACGAGAACAAAATAAGATGAGAGGTTGACTTTCCACATCAGACAAGTCTGGGTGACTATATGAATTAATTCAGGAGCTTCCATTTTTTCTTATACATTGTTAAATAATCAGCACTTAATACCAGCTATGTTGATCAGCTATGTTAAACAGTAAAACTTTATAAAGAGCTCCTTTAAAAACACATTTGATTTTTGTTTCAGTTTATCAGATATATCATTAATACTTACCTATCAACAGAATTGGGCATTCTGACTGACTTTATTGCTTTGAATGATTGATTTTGTCTTTATCAATATGAATAATCACCTTGAGTTTTGACCAATTTTGTTTCTGACTGTCAAAGAAGTTTTGCTGACATATGTCTTAAACAACCAGTTTCGCACTCAAAGGTTCCCACAAAACATCTATGGCTGCCTGAAAGGGACAAATGTCCCTTTCACAGGTGAATATCTGGCTGCTCAAGAGAATTTCACTGGGATTTTATGATTTTACTTTCGGGCCACTTCTGCCCCACTGTTGTGTTCTGACTGCAATTGAAACAAGTGAACACTGTTCATCTGAAGGCTTCAATTGTTGGTTTCCTTGGTTACGTACGAGGGGTGAAAGCTGATTGCTGCTCGGCCCAGTCCAGACCTGCTCTGCTGTCAATGTGTCCCCTGTCTCCTGTGTGAATGGAAACTTTACTGGACTCTTTTTAAAATGTGCCAAGTTAACACACAGTCTGCACTCTGAAACCCTGAGCAACCTGTAATATGCCGCTGTGTGTGTGCATGTGTGTGTGTGTGTGTGTGTGTGTGTGTGCGCGCGCACGCATCGTTAACATGCACAGTGACCCAAAAGGTAATATGCACATTTCCCCAATAGAAAAAAGTTTGTAGGGTGCTAGGTCTTGGACCTGTCGAGTGTTACAGTTTTTGTTACAGCAAATCTGATTGAAGTGATCTTAACGTGGATGAATTCAATATCCATGATACTGATATGTTCTTAATAGGATATATTAACTCTTAATATTTCCTGTTCAGAGATAATATGTATTGAAATGTCCTTTTATCAAAGCTAACATGCAGTGTATGTTTCAGACTTCCCTTCTCTTGTTTCTCTTGCTTCAGTAACAGCTGCTGAAGAGTTCTTGCTTTATCATGGAAAGAGCTTCTCTTTATTATCTCCCACTAGGACAGCAGTGAGAGGATTGTAGCTAAAAGCTCCCTACAACTATTCTTTAGATTGTTTGTGACCCACTTGCAGCCCATTTGACAGAATGTGCCACTTTATTTAATAAAAGGTCAGACCAGCTTGTTGAGGGGATTCCCACCCTGCTCTCTTGGGGGTGATAACAAAGGTGCTTATTACAATGCTGCTGGAAAGGGCGAAGTCATTAAAGGCAAGGAGAAAGGAGGGTAGGGGGGGTAAGATCCTGTGGATCTCGCCTCTGGGGATCTGTGTCTTTAGTCAGCTAACCATCTCTATGACCAACTGGCTCACAACCTAATTAAATCCAGGAGGATTGTGTGACAGAACCAATGACTCCTCAAAGAAGCTGGACGATGGTCCAGCTAATTACCGGGCAATTATGTTTATGTCATAATGACCTGGAGAGGAGAGGAAAGAATAGGAACAACAAAGCTGCACCAGTCTAATGAAGTCGAGTTGTTGGGTTTTAGTCTCAGTTACATTCAATGAGCTTTACTCTTATTGTGAGAGTAGTAAGCAGTTAAAAGGAACAACAGAATTATTGTTATGATTCATTGCTTAATAAAGCCCGGAACAGGTACTTTAGTGGGCAGCAGAGTTCCACTTATAGTACAGTTGGGTCAGTAATATGGATTATTTAGATATTTTCTACCATATACAACAGCCTTCTTGTATTTCCAACCCTCATTTTCTGCCTCTGCTTAGTTTACATTGTACCATTTATACTGTATTTAGAAAGCAGTAACTGGACTGTATTCCGTTGTTGACAGTGCGTAATGCCTAACTTTAAGTGTGTATTTTCCCTTTTAAAGCCAACTTTTGTTGACCTCCATCAGCCTCCCTCTTCATTATCTGTTCATGTGCTTCAGTTTGAATTGTCACCATTTTCATCACGTGTCCATCTCAGCAGGATTTTAATCTGGTCTGTTTCCTGCTGCGCATAAGGGCTCCTTGCTGATACCTGCAGTTGATAATGTATAAATTGAAGCGCAGACAGAGAATAAGTGAATTCTTCCCACAATCTACAGTTTGACCTGTCTCAATCTTTCTCAGTTTCTGAGTTGTTTCCCAGCTCAAAACTGTGATAAACTGAAGTTCACTTTGTGTGTTTGTGTTTGTGTTCACCTGGCTTGAACGTGTGTCTAAACTTGGACATTTTCCTGACTTCGTGTTTCTCTCACGGAAAGTAAAGGCAACAAGCCCCAAAAACACACCGAGCAATGTCTCACACTGAGACGTTGACACTTTTAAGAGCAATGACCTGAGTCTGCACAGCAGCAAAACAGCTCCTTCCCTGTCCCTGTGTGTGTTTCTTCCTACATGCGATGACATGGTTCCCTGCAGTTGCATTTATGTGTTTGTACTCAGCATCCAAAGGTGTTAATCACCTTTTCCTGCTTCATCCCATATTAAAGCCAACTTTTCATGCCTGCTCACTTTGGTTTAAAAATGGTTTAGTGCTCTCTTTCATTGATTCTACTTGTGTCTGAACTATGAGTGGTGTGTTTTTTAGTGATGTTACTGAACAGAACCATTGGACATGCCAGTCCAAAGTCTCCCATAGGTATTCAGGTTGGGATCTGGTGAGAAGACTCACAGCATTTCCATCCTCACACCAGTCAGTTGTTTCTGCTACTACAGTTGATCACCCATTCTGTGTCTTTGGCTACCTGCCATGCTGCTGCACCAACAACGGCCATTTCTTCATAAATGTAAATGCATTTAACCTTGGCCTGAGGCTTCTTCTGTTGCCATGTTCCTTATTGAGCTTTATCTCCTTTCTCTGTGTTGATTTCATTAGATAGGCGGCTGTGTTTTTCCCCAAGATGGTGACTGATAACGTGCAATAAACTCCCTTTTGAATCCAGCTGACAACATTGCTCAGACATGACCTTTTAGTCATGTAACATCACTTCTCTGAGAGTTTCTCGAACACACACACTCACTGTCATTTTGCAGGGTTAAATATAGCCACTCATGGTAGGTGCTCTTTTGTCACACTTCAGGTGTGTTCACTGCCACACTCTGCTCTTCTTCCCTTCTGTCGCCATCGTTCTCTCTCCATCTGGGAGAGTGGATGACTCATGCTCGTGAGCACAGGGTATTTTCTCATTGCTCCACCATATTGTGTGTTGGTGTGTGAGTGTGTGTGTGCGTGCTCATCAGCAGAATAGAAACTGGGCAACCTCTGTGCACCTGAACGGCTGTTCATGAATGAACGGTGAAGCAGTTACATGTATGCACATCTGTACACGTTTGTTTTCCCACAATCTCTCTCTCTCTCTCTCTCTCTCTCTCTCTCTCTTGCACTCACTCTCTTTTTAGCAGCATGCAGACCTTCACCCACGCATGAGGCTGCGTTGCCAGGGTGACGACTGGGTTCATAGCGCCTATAAAAAGGCTCTAGGGGTTGTAAATGGGAGGTGATGGGGAGTGCTGTGTAGGATTGTGGGACAGCACTGGTGACCGGTGGTGTGCTGGTCTCTGGACTTGTTCCAGCTTGGTTTTGTGGCTGGATCAACTGGATAGATGCCTCACCCTGATAATTAGAAGGTTTATCCCAAAAGGTTGTTTCCACTTGTCACATAAAGGGTTTTATTTTCACATTAGTATAATGTTGGTGCAGTACTTTAAAGCAGTGGTAAAACAGGGACTTTAACTGGACTGTGGGGCCTTCGGAGCCCCCGATTACTTCCATATGTACTGGAAGAGCCATCTTCTGCCCCACACTATATGTGTTGGCTGATTTAAGGGACTAAGAGGAAGAGAGGAGAGGCAGAGAGACACAGATGAATACAAAAATTATTTGAAGAAGGCGGTGACACAGGATTGGGGGGGGTGTGGAAAATCGAATGGAACGATGCAGATGTGGCGGTGATTCTCCCCAGAGCTGCCGCATGCTGAAGCTTCCCTCATCTGTCCAGAGCCAGCTGCACTCGTCCCTGAGCAACCCCCCGGGCCATCCCTGAGTCCAAGTACACTGCTCTCTTTCTTTCTGTCTTCCTTTCTTCCCCTCTAGTCAAGGACTCCCCTTCTCCCTTTCCCCTGAATACCACAAGGAGAGCTCGGAAAAACCTTCTCTCACATTGTAGTGATTCTGTTTGCCTGTTTTGTTTCGGCTCCAGGGACTTAATCATCCTCCTCCAACCTGAAAAGATCTGACTTTGGCTTTTAGCTTATTGGCAGATGATTTAAAACCAAAAAGGGCAAAAAGCAAATCAATTTAATGTAGAAAGCTGTAGAGAGAAAGTTATGCACACCGAGAAACAAACAGAGAGAAGAAGAGAAACACAACTGTGAATCAGTTTACACATTAATCTTTTTTTAATTACAGACACACAGACAGCGTGTGTACACTTTTGTTCAGTCTGTCCACTTCAAATTATGTCTCTGTACAAGTGAACAGCAAGAACTCAACCTGAGCCAAGAGCTTGGAGTCTAAACACAACCAGAAAGAAGTTTAATTAAACCAGATCAGGGGCAAGCACTGCATAAAGCAGTTCATGTTTCTTCTGTACTTAAGGTTGCTCCCTTTGTGAAGGAAAAGTGAAGGCAGTGAATGGTCACATCTATAAAGCAAAATCCATTCCTCAGCCAAAGTGCTGTTAAAATATAGTCAGAGAAATGTTGTTGTTTTTTTTGTTGTTTTTTTTTTTTATTTAAGTCGCTAACATGTTTGTAGCGTTATGTTCGACTTATCAACAACAGAGGATGTGGTCTGCTTCCTATGTACACTTATTTGCACATGCTCAGTATACAATAATTTTTCATAATTTTTCATTTTGATATGTGTTCACATGGATACAGATAATTTCTTAGTCATGAGGCAACAGAACCAACCAAGCACACACTATGGTTCTAATTATGTTTCATACAAAACATATTTACTGCTGCAGCGAGGCTGTATAGAAACATCAGTTTTAGGATACTGGATTGTTTTGTCAGTTTGTCGTCTTGTGGGAAAAAGAGGAAATGGAAAAGTGAATGAGAGAATTAAACCATAATAGCAACCAGTTGAGTGAATGAGCCTGAGCAGCTGAGATATTGACAGTGATTGCATTGGAAACCATGACAGGAAGTGTACTATATTTGCACAGGCCACGAAAAAACCTAGGGAGTTAAATAAAATTACCATCATAATGGGAAAATGAGTGAATCCTGTAAACACACAGCTAAGACTTTTGAACACACAACAATCTGAGGAAGTGTAGATTGCAGTCTGTTGTTAGCTATAGAGGAGGAAGAGTTGTGTTCTTACAGCTCTAACACAAAATGTGATTACTGGACAAAACTCTGCACGTGGTCTTCAGCATGTACTGTAATGTAAAGGATGCTTCATATAAAAACAACTAACAAGATAGGGACACAACTCTCTCCAGGAGCTCCCCCTTCCTAATTTGATTTGCTTCTTATGTGGTGTTTTCCCATGGAATCAATTGGCTTTACAGGTAGGTCAGAATAAAGTGAAAAGCACACAAAATATTTACTTTGTCATTCAGATAAAGTGAAACAGCATGCATTATTTTTTTTTTTAACCTTAAACCACAGTTCCATTCAGTCCACCTTGAATTCAGTGTCTGCTGTAGCCAACACAGTTTACAGCTCAGCTCTGGTGTCAGGCCTCATGCCTCCTTTTACATAAAGATCATTTCATTGTGCAGCAAATGATGTGTGGGCAACAGAGAGAGTGCATTTATTGGATTGGTCTTGTGTTAAGGTAACACAGTCGGTGCTGTGCCTCCTGTTAAAAACAATCACCATCAAAACAAGTTACTCTGACTGTGGCATCTCAGTGGGCCTAGGTTTTAGATTAGTCAGTCTATCCTTGGACTGAATGTTTGTTATGTTGACGGTTTGTAGCAAAGCTACGCTGATATCTGTGGGGGCAGTTCATGAAGATGATCAGAGCTCTTTTATTAGGTGACAAACTGGCGAAACACTTTCGATGGCAAGCATTCATAAAGCTCTGTATACAAAAGAAATCTGAGGTTTGTTCTGAACCGTGACTCCTGGAATCAGTGAATCAGATGTCAGTGTTATACCACCACTCAGGCAACTGTTTTAGCTAATGGCGTTGTTGTATTCAGCTCGTCCAGCCATCTGTCCAGTTCTCATCAATGCAAAATATCAGGAACGTCCGCAGGGACTTTTATTGCACTGACATTCAGCAGTGTTTGGTAGTCTGAAGGATTGCCTCCTCCACACGGATATTCAATCTTGCTTATGGTGGCTACTTTCCTCAGTGCATACATTTTCATGACTGTTGTCCTCAAATATCAAACCTGGCTCGTGTCCAATCAGGTGGCTCTCTCTTGTCCAGTTCACATTTTTCTGCATTGCATCACATTGAAGCTTGAAGGATGAAAAAAGAGAGATAAAGGTCAATTTTGAGCTTCTGGCAAACAACCATTATACAGATGAACACAACACTAACCCTTATAATGATTAAAATCACAGATTACTCTGCTTTGAGGATTGATGAAGTATTTTGGATAATGTACGAATACAACTCACTCATACATAAAGAAAGCTTTAGTTCTTTTAGACTCTATAATGTCCAAAAGTGACAGATAACTTAAAATTGTTTAATTTTAATTACCCCTGTATTATATGAGCCTGGACATATGAATGTGGACAGATGTGGATGTAAACTGCAACAAACCTGAGGCAATAATTCCTGTTTGGTATGTTTCTATTTTTAGTTTTAGTCTTTCTCTGATTACGTAACTTTGGCCTATCAGCAATGAAATTAGTCAGAATTTCCACCCGTAGTAGAGCTGTAGTGATTCACTGCAATCAGACAGCGTTTCCCCTCTGCCCTATTCTCTGTCCGAGTCATCTAATACCTCACCAATCAACTATCATATCAGTGACTTCAACAAGAAAACATCACTAGAGGCCACTTTATTCATTAGCCAGATTAAGCAGCTTTTTGCTTGGTCTCTCCTCCCCGATCTGACTTTGCTCCGTTGGCCCTCCCTGCACCCAAAACCCTGCTCCCTCACCCCGTACCACTGCCCACTCCATCATGTAAGGTTAAGACATCAAGTCGGCGAAAGCCCCTTGAACCATTTCACTCTTCTTTGAAGTCAGAGCCATTTTTAACTCTGAGCTTCATTAACATTAATGAAGGAGGTGGAAATATTCCAATCTCATATTCCATTCTCCCTTCCTGAAGATAATTCCTCTGTGCATGGCGTGCGCGCGTGTGCATCTGCATGTGTGTCCTTCCACTCTATTTAAGGCCTTTCAACAGGACAGTAATGTCCACATACAACGGGATATCTGCTTTTCTGTGTCGGAAGGTATTTATTATTGTGAAACTAAAAAGAAGTTGTTATCTGGGTAAATTTGTTGACTCCACCAGAGGAACTTAAACCCCTGAGGATCATTGTGCAATTGCCGTGGATTACGTGGAAAGAATGTGGAGCCCCCTCAGCTAATTAGAAAAAATATAATATGTAAAATATGAATATGTACTTATTTCTTACAAGAAATTAAAACATATTAGATTGAATAAAGATAAAACCAGAGGGAAAAAAAGTCAACTTTAATGATCAATACACTACTGAAATAGAAGCTGATGGATTTTAAGAATAAACTGTTCTAATTATTATAAAAAATGGTCGGAATATTTCAAAGTACAAAGTATGACAAAGTATGAGATAGAAGAAGATGAGAAGTTCCACATAAATAATAACATTAAAGAATAAAAAGCTTAAGTTAATTTTATATCATAAAAATACAATATATCGTATACATCTAAGAAGCAACTAAGTGGTTCTTGTCTTTAGAGATGTAAAGTGTAATCATTTGTCAGTAGAATATAAATATAAACTCTGAATTAATGTTGCTGCCTTTCATTCGTCTGTCCTCTTCATCTCCGGCTTCTGTCTGTTTCCACTCTTGAAGCCAGGTGGATGGAGACACGAGGTGTTAGCTCCTGATGTCGCTGCGACACACATTTATGGTGAAAGTCATTAAAATGAAAGCCTGCGTTCACTGGCATCTGAGTTCATCAGCTGCCGCCGAGTGTTAACACAGTTCAGCCTCTGTTGTCATAATGAGCCACATTAGCAGAGGTGTGAAAGAGTATGTGAAAGCTGGATGTGTGAGAAAGTGTGGATATGGATACACATTTGTGTGTGTGTGTGTGTGTGTGTGTGTTCCATTGAGTCTCACACACACTAAGTACAAACATGCGGTATGCACAGGAGATACATTTTAGAGCAGTTTCAGGATGCTTCTGTGTTTTATTCAGATTTTTTTATTTTATTTTATTTTTTTTTTTAACTGGAAATAATTTGATGTCCAGAATGAGATATGAGAGACATGTGAGTAGCTTTGGCACGTGCAGGAGAGTGTGTGCCTGTCTATCACTCTTGAGAGTCAGTGTGTGAGTATTAATTGTCAGTATTTTATACATTACTAGCTTTGATCAGTCTTGATCTGGCCCTTTTCGCTCCTTTCCCACTATTTATTTTCATCTCCACAGCCAGTTTACTCTGTTTAAACACTGAACCTGTCTTTTTTCTCCCTTTCCATTTCTTTCCCTATGTGTATTTGGGGTTGTCAGTGTTGCAGCAATATGCAGAAAATTCACACTTCTGAGGTTCTTTCATCTCACCTGTCATTCTCTGGTATTGGTAATTTCACCAGAAGTCGTGCAATGAATTATTGAGTGTTGCCCTCCCTACAGTCTGTCACTGTCTCCGAAACAGCAGCACAGTGCTCACATCATACCACAGCCGCACATTAATGGGATAAAGCAAAATGCACAACTCTAGTCTCTCCACTTGTTACTATGCTGAATGGATCCAACTCTTTGGGTCCAATGTGCGTCACATGAAAGACCTTAATGAACTTCATCGGCTGCACTAAAATGGCTTCAGAGCTCACTGCCTTCAAGGAGCTTTATGTTAATTTTACACAAAGGTTACAAGATTGTTTGCACAACGAGTGCTAAAGAAGTAGGGCCATTTTCACAGACTTCAATACAATCTGACTTCTCTTTAGGAGGTTTAAGGCACTTGAGCAGCAGCATCACTTTTCACACCCAGGGTTTCTAAACGGGTATGTTTGGGGTTTTATCAAATCAGAAAGGACCCTGATGATGTCATTAGGGTTACAGACTGGTGGGATTTTAAAGATGTGGATTATTAAGTCTCCATTCTATTATCAATCCGTGAAGGTCTGAAAGTGATGCTCAAGTTAATGCTCACTCCTGCTTTTTTTTTTTTTTTTTTTGGGTCCTTTGATATGCCTTGTGTTGAGTTCCCCAGTGCCCTGGATCTTTGGAAACAAATTACTCGAGGGTTCCTTTAAACACAAGGCACAAAATATCCATATCTGTTGATTGTTCACTTATTTATAAGCAGCTTTCATTGGACTTTTGCTTCTGGGTTGACGTTTTTTCAATTAAATCCTCAAAAACTTAAAACTCAGTTGTTGTGCTTGTATTTTCCGAACAGCATCTGTAGAAGATGACAAACATGATGCTGATGTGCACATTCTCTGTTTATCTCACGTTATCTAACTTCACTTTCCTTCATCTTCCTTTCACTCCTCTGCTGTTTTCAGACAAGTGATTATTAATTTTCAATTCAGGGGAAGTTGTTCAAACTGGTAAATGACAGTACTATTGACATTTGCTCTCTAAATACAAAAGTTGATATTGCTCATGAGCCCCAAAAAATTAGTCAAACAAAAGAAATTTGAAGTATTGGTAGACCATTGTACACTGTAGGAGATAGTCCTTGCTATTTTTTTGATGTTTTGCATGGTAATAAAAATAACAAAAAACTCTTTAGTTTCATTACATATATGTTGTATTATTTGGCTGAATTGTATTGAGATAGTAGATTTTTCATATTGATCGAGCGTACCTCACTGTGTTGTTTCTTTGTGGTCACGGATATTCTTCTTTTTCTGTCCACGCAGTGAACAGAGCATCTGCCAGGCACGAGCTGCTGTCATGGTGTACGATGATGCCAATAAGAAGTGGGTCCCAGCCGGCGGCTCTACTGGCTTCAGCAGAGTCCACATCTACCACCACACAGGCAACAATGCCTTCCGTGTGGTGGGACGCAAGATACAGGATCATCAGGTTTGTGAATGATACAAAATAGAATATCATTAAGAACTGCTGCATAGGCATAGACTGAGCATTTTGATAGTTTCACAGTATTTATATAGAGGCTAGACCCGACCACATGGAGGTCTGACTTTACACTGCATGGGATCTTTAACAAATCTCTCTCTTGTTAAAGGTGCCCTCACTGGCATTGCTTTATGTAAAGTGAAAAAATGACTTAACCTACCACCACATGAAAGAGAACAACACAAAGTATCAATGCTGCCACTCTGAAAATGATTGGACAGGCTTTTTTTTTTTTTTTTTACTTAACAGTTTCAACATTCTTAACATCTTATACTTGCTGTACAAAACGGCAACGAGTTCATGGCCCAACTCCAGTGACCACCCATGTAGCGGACTGAACACAGTCCATGCTCAAACATGGAACAAGTTGAGTGTGACAGGTTTGGCAGGAACTTGTGCTGCAGGGCAACCACAAAGAGGGCTTTAGGTTTTTTGGGGCTGTTAGGTCTGAGGCAGTTACCAAATATGGTGCATAAAAATATGTGAAAATATGACCACATAGTCAGGGAATCCTGTGGTGAGAGCGTAATGGCTACAGCAAATGCTACTAGCTTTTCAGCACCCTTCAACAAATATGCATTAGGTATGACAGCCTGGGCTCCGCACTCTGGAGTTTGACAAAGGCCTTTAAATAATTGATATTAAATCTAATATTTACAATATAAAGTTGTCAGTAAGTACAAGGGCCAGAGGTATTTTTGGTGAGTGAGCTTATATAATTCTCCAAGTTTTAGTCAATTATATTTTTTTCTTTTTTTTTTCTGCCTATTACAATTTATTTTTTGCTGCTGCTGTCTTCCAGCTGTGTTTGCTCATACTCTGAAGGGAAAAAGAGGCATCTTCTGATTTAAGGCAGGGCCACTGGTCAACAGAGCTTAAAAATTCTTATGATCCACAATGCAAATCACCAGTCTCCCCATAGATTTAGTTCAACTTGTAGCCACATAATTTGCTGTGTGTATGCTTACCTGAACACACAGTCTGTCCTTTTTTGAGGCCTGGCCTCTCGTCCAGCAGGTGGATTGTCACTCCAGCGTCTTGGACTGCAGCACACAACTGTGGAAATGAGAAATGAAAGCATTTTAAACACAGAGTGAGTGGATCATAAGGATCATGAAGTGACTTTACGACACGGTAGCAATGATCAGTCACCGCATTACGAGCCACAGTGTTTGTGTTGATTAGATTTAGGACTTTTAGCAGGACAAGATCAGCAGGTGTGTGTGTGTGTGTGTGTTAACAGATACCTTTTCTCCCTGTTTTTGTCTATATTTATGCTGCTAAGACATGCATCCCATGTCAGCCTTGCAGCATGTTGTTAAACACGCACATGCACTGGACACAGTCAGAGCGATTCCTAATGTTGTCTTAAAGACGCATTACTGAGCAGTTACCAGCTAATCTCAATTTTCTCTGTCAGGTGGTGATAAACTGTGCAATTCCCAAGGGTCTGAAGTACAATCAGGCCACGCAGACCTTCCACCAGTGGCGTGACTCCAGACAGGTCTATGGCCTCAACTTTGGCAGCAAGGAGGATGCCAATGTGTTCGCCAGTGCCATGATGCATGCCCTGGAGGTGCTCAACTCCCAGGACTCAGGTACAGTAAGACTGTCTCACACTGAGTGAGCTTTTCAATCGCACTTGAAGGCAACATAGCTGTGTGTCCCTGAGATGTGTGGGGAAATAAATCATGTTCCACCTGTTTGTTTTGTACTCCTCTACCACTGTCTTTATATAATGCGGACATTTTGAAAGTCTGCAGATGAGAATGAACTTTTATCTTTAATAATGTACATGGTCCCTAAAAAAATCAAACGAACAGTTGGCGTGCACTGAAAACTTTGGAATTGAACCATAAACCAATCAGTGTTGAGCCTAGATTTTCCATGCAGCATTTTTTACCCATTTGTTCCTTTATACAGAATTTATTTCTTTGAGGGGACAAAAATAAATACATTTTATGGGTTTTATTCTAATCTTTAGTATCAGACTTAAAGGAGCTATCTTTAAGTTTTGCTATGGCTGCATAGCTTATATTATGATTACCAGCATTTTATTTTACCAGTAAAGAAGAAAAGTACTTTCAATATATCACTTTTCTATTTAGATTGCATGCTATCCAGCTAGCCCCCATGTGGCTGCTCTGACTTCTTACTTTCTGATAGAAGTGAAAGTCACCACCAAACGTTATCTGGTGAAGCTGACTGAAAATTCAATTATTTATCAGGGAAAAAAGACTGTATTCTTTTCTATGCAATTCACAGCAACAGACATACAACAAGGGAATGCGCTAATTTCTTTTTTTATTTATTCCATCAGTTGTACCTCTAGTGCTTAGCATCAGCAGAGCCAATTTAGTTCAAACAGCTAATATTTCTCATATCATTTTATATTAGGGATTTAAGCTATTTAAATTATCTTGCAGGCAAAATGGCTCAAATATCTGGCTCTCCTTACCTAGGCCTCCCAAACAGAACACAAGGCCATGGCTTTTCTGCCGAACGATGAGGCTGGTGAGGGATTTACATGTATTTAATAGTATTAGAATTGCACTGTTGTTGCAGTTTGGACCTGCAGTAGTGCAGATAACTGTCTGGCTTCACTCTGAGTATGCCTGTGGAACTTTAGCAGGCTGAGTTATGTCTAAGGAAGAGGAGGCTGTTGCACCAGAGATGTAAAAAGTTCAGGAGAAAAACATGTGTCAACAATAAAAATGTTTCTGAGCAAACAAGAGTTACTAATGGGCTTTAGCAGAAACAATGATTAGAGTTAATTCACCACCCGGAGAGAGGACTGCGGTTCAATATGATGGCCTTGACCTCTCTTAATCAAAACTTCCATTTGGAGCTGACAGCCTGAGAGCACAGCAGGCAGCTAATGATAGACGGCTCCTCGTAACAGCAATGCTTAATGGGATGATGTATTTTTAGCATCAGGGAGCATGATCGGTACTTACATCTGGCAATTCTAAATCATTTATAAAACCTGTAATTGAGCACAGATCTAAGCATGAAGAGGAGAACCTTGTGGTAAGACTCCACAAATACCATTTGGTATTCATGCTGCACACATACACACCCACCACGCACACACTGACATTCGTACGGCCCACTTGAATTCTACTGTAGAATGTTTCTCAGTCAGTAGTGCACCATGACCTTTTGTCTGTGAAACATGCATTCATTACATGGCTGCATCCTCTGGCTGCATGTAACTGCATTTGCTAGTTTGCTGGAAGGGATGAGAAGGGGAGGGACGGGGGAGAGAGGGGGTTAGGTGATTGTGTGTTTAAACCTACCATTCTTGAGGCTGGCACCCGTTTTTTTTCTTATTTGCACGGATCCAGATGCTGCTCTACATGCCCCACATGCCCCACTGTGACCCCATGTTCTCCTCTCTAATGTATGGCCTCCACTGAACTGAGACTCTCACCACACCCTAATCCCATTCACTCATTATGTTAATGCTGCTGAGAGATCTGTTTTTGTGTTAGGATGAGCGATATAAAAGACTTTGAGAAAATATGACAAAAGGAAAAAAAAAAAAAACAAAACAAAACAAAACTTCTCAGCAGAGGATTATAAAAAACTGTGGGAATTCTAAGTTGCATTATTTATTGCACTGGGCTGTCGTGCTATCATACAGTGATGTGTGCTCCTATATTCTCTCTATTTATTGCCTAATCATGCCAGAAAACCTTTTTCATTAAAGGTCATAGCACTCATTTAGGATGTTTCATACTTGACCAAAATAACCTGGAAGTCTCTAGATACAAATTTTTAACAGCAGTTAAAGGTTAACATTGTTCGATTTTCTATTCCATTAAAATGAATATTGAATGAGCATCACAGTAATATCCGACATATTGGATATTTTTTATAATATCATTTGTTATTCATTCATCTTCTACCTCTTATCTGTGCCCGGGTGACGGTGGTTGCCTGAGCCAATCCCAGCTCACACTGGGCCGGTGCGGTACACCCAGGACAGGTCGCCAGTCCATCACAGGGCCAACACACAGAGACCAACAACCACTCACACTCAGACCTACGGACAATGTCTTTGGACCGTGGGAGGAATCCGGAGTACCCAGAGGAAACCCACACAAGCACTAGGAGAACATACAAACCCCACACAGAAAGGCCCCAGGCTGGGAACTGAACCCAGAACCTTCTTATTGTGGGGCAACAGTGCTAACCACTATGTCACTGTGCTGCCCCAATTTGTTATTATCAGACATTATTATTTTGACTATATAGTTTATTGAGGAAGATACTCTTTTCTTTGTAGGTCTCATCTTCTTTGTCTTGTTTGTCTTGTTCTTTGGCACATTCTTTGGAACATTGTTCTGGTTTTCCATCCTGGAACTTTACTTTTTGGATGAGTCTCAGCATTCAGCAGGGTTTTAGGCCAATGAGCTCTTCCAACTACCCCCCCTTCTGCTCAAGACAATCACACTCTGTTAGAAGAACATGTGGATGTGCATTTTGTAGTTATAGCGCCAGATCTTTTCAAGATCTGTTGTTGACCAAAACATTTCGAAAAGAGGAAAGTAAATACATGACTCAAGGTCACAGAAACACAACTCCAGATGAATGAAAATATATAATTCAAACTTTGATCGATAAAGGTATATTTGTGTTTGTTTTCAGAGGCCAAAAAGATGAGAAGATGCAGATTCCGCTTTATAGACATGGTGATGTTGACGAAGCTACACTTTCGTAGCTAAATGGTCAAATAAGGCTGCTTATCGTAAAACATTTTCTCTTTCCCTTCTTGTGTACGGCAGTTTTGCAATATGACCCTCTCCTCATTCATTTCTATGTCCCCAAGTCATATGTCTACTATGAACAATCTGCTACATCATAAAATATGCCGGGTCCATCCCCTTAATTCAAAGTAGTAATGAACACGGTAGCACATTGGCTCCTTTACAATTACAGTATTAAAGCCATAAAGCAAGCATCCACTGAGCTTTAGACAGATGACACTGTGTGTGTCTAGTGTATCAGTACTTCAAAAAAAGTTGAATATGAACCCAGCTGCAGACGTCAGACACTTTCCTCTGCTCCTAATCCTCAATTTTCATATTCTTTGTTCCCTCAGCTTTCCTCCCAAACATTTCCATATTTTATCACTCACTTCATCTCCCTGTTGGTTTCTTGCTACCCTCACACACTGGCCTCCTCGCCTAGCTTCTTCCTTCTTGCTCTTACCCTTCATCCCTGTCTCACCAGTTCAGTCAGCTGCGTACAGAAGCCAGAGGAGGGTGACAAGGTTTCCCCTTTCACCCCACTGTTTTTGCTAATGTATTTGTGTCCTGACAGCTGCTCACTGTGGCTCTGTTCCACTCAGAGTCATCAGCGGGCTTGACGATCCTCCCCTCTATCTCTCACTCAGTGGGTGTTAAAACTCCACCACACGCAAGGACCTATTTTATACCTTGTTGTGTGGCATGTGGTTGTATGTGCTTCGTGAATGATGGAGAGGAAGCTTTTCATGACCATTCTTGCTGTGATGGGGCACATTTGGCTCTGTGCCTTTATCACTATGTATGAATTGACGTTGACCCTGTAATCTTTTTGACTCGTTCTTTGATCCTCACACCTTCACATGGACCTAACGAGCCGATTTACAGTGCACTGATCGCCTCAGAGGAGGCAATCAGAGCTTTGATATAAATCACAGGCCTCATCCGGGCAGTGTTGACAGTTCAATAATCAATGCAGATATAAATCAGACCTCCTTCAGCCCCAGCCAGGAAATGGATGAGAACAGAGATCCAGTGGTGGCAGCAGGATCATTTCTGCAGTCTTTATTTTAGGATTGCCACTGCACACCAGTTTCATCACTCGGTCTTGCATCAGTGGAACCAGCTGCCTCCTCTCTTCATTGCTATGTGCCGAGTCAGACCACGAAGCTGCGTGCCGTCTGACTCAAGGCAAAGTGACGTTGTTTCAAAATCATGAGTTCGTACACAGCCAAGTGGCAATCCACACGCTACACTACACACTTTGTTTATCTGTGTCCCTCTTTTCTCCTAAAAAGGCCAAAGCAGAGGCGGATGGAGGGCTTGGGATTAGGAGAGGGACGGAATGGTCACCAGTGGCTGGGTCTCTGTCTGTGTTGTGGTTTGGACAATAATCCTCTGCTCTCAGGTCATAGCAGGGAGAGTGAGAGAGAGGAGGAAAGAACGGAGTTATAGGGAGAAATGAGCCGTAGAAAGTAGACCAGAGTTGGAGAAGGTGGAGGTGCTTTGATGGATGAGTGGGTTTATGTCAAAAACACAGATTTATAGATTCCCTGACAGGAAATAAGCTTTGGAAAAATCCATGTTTCAAATTGAAAGCTGTTCCAGTTCACCCCCATCCCTTTGTTTTTAAACGCTTAGAGTACGGACTGAGGAAAATGGCAATCTCCTGCTTTAACCTGGTGCTGGTCAAACTTGTGTCATTGTATTGGCTCAGCATGAGCAGCTCACTGCTTATAAAAAAAAAAAGTAAAATTACAATATTCCTACTTCTAAAATGTGGAATTAGAAATATAATACAATTACATACAATTACAATATTCAGGCTAATTTAAGCACCTTGGCACTGAAATCAAATGATATTACTTGAGCAAATCTATTATCTTATATCCTTCTGAACAAGTTAATAGACCTAATAAATAATTATGACATGAATCTTTAATCAGCTCTGGCCAGAGTCAGAGTCTAGTTCTCTCGTCTGTTTGTCTGGAGCCAGACTAAGGATTGGCAGCAGCTCCCGTCTCCACAGAGACATGTGAAAAGTTGCTAACTGGGGATTATCATTTATTTTAGGTGTTTTACTCCATGCCAACTGTGTTCCAAGTAAGCCGTCTGTGGAGAGGAGGGGGCTGAAACCTGAGATATCTTAGGGAGAGGGGCACAGAAAGGTAGAGCTCGCATCACTGCCCCATAGAAACAGTCTGCATTTGCGGACCAGAATGAGATTGTTTTTTTAGATCACAGGGGTGAAACCACAGCGTAAACATTTTAAGGGGTGCGACAGCTCCTCCGACCGTGCACCACATCAGTCTGGCATTTGTTTACTAACTCTGGATCTCTACTGGCTGCCAATTGTAGGCTGGCAAAGTGGCAGAGTACACACAGCAACACAGCTGGAAAAAAGCAGACAGACACTCTGACAGTGGAAGAGCAAGGACGACTTGAGAGAGAAGAAAGGCTTAGATAGGGCTGAAAGGAAATTTCAAAAATTTAGGATAAGTCAGAGGCCCGCCTGCTTTTGTGCACATTTTCTGACTGTCGAAGCAAGGACCCCTAAGGCCTCATCACAGTGGTATCCACAGACATGCCTGCTGCAGCGAGAGTTAACCAATTCTCCCAACATAAACAGAGGATCAGCTGCGCTCAAATTGTCCTGAGGAGTGAGTAGTCAACCTGGCAGGACTGCTGGACGCTGTGCTGTGTGTACGTGTCTGTGAGTGCTAGTATCTGTTTGCTACATGCAAGTCTTGTGTGGATATGATTAAGCCTTTGGTTGTGAAAGACAGCACAAGGGAATACACAGGTGTAACTGAGATGCACGTGCATTATGGTAAAATGTGCTGTGACAGCTTCCAGTTAATCAGCTGGTGGAAAATTGGGGAACATTTTCTTTGGTTTAGGAAACAAATTGAAATTACTCGTTGGTTCCTGCTGCTCACCCTCTACTCATTTATCTGTACTGAAAAATAATGTAGTCCCAGTTTCAATTACCAAATTAAATTGGATATATATATATTTTTTTTTTTCCACTTTGACTACTATTAGAATTGGAAAAACTTAAAAAGAAGCCTGGTGTTAACTTCACCTCCCTTTTGTTCTCTTAATCAGATCACAGGGTTAGAAACAGTAAGTCTTGAGTTTAACAACAGTAGAGGAAAAGTGGAGTCCATGAAAGGGAAAATCACACTTAATTTAAAAATCCACAAGTCAGTGTGGGTTTAAGCGTTTTATATTTATTCTAATTCAAGAGCATCACAAAATAAACTGATCACTGCTCTTTATAATGAAGACACTGCTTCTAAGTAATGTTTAGTGCTGTTGGACTAATAAGTTAAAATCACCCTCTGATCATAATAATAATAATAATAATAATATTTTTTAAAGCTACTCTATTTGGCCTAGAATATATAGGAATACATGCCATTGAAAAGCTAGTTGGCTAGTTTCCTAAGTCAACTTTTGACTTTAACTTTTGACTAAGACAATGAAAACATCCGTTGTTGCCACAAGACACAGCTGATGTGTTTCCATCCTTTAGCCTCTGTCTTATAAGCATCACATGTGCATAGTTCTCAATGTGCAGAATACGATGGCTGAAGAACATAAACGCCAAAGCTGAGTTATGATATAAATGTAGAAGCTCATCCGGTGATATGTATTTCTCAGATATAACACATGCTCCAGTAAAACATATTTTTGTGTTATAGTATGACATTTCATAGGATCACATCCAAAATGATATGATCTACTGCCATCTCCTATAACTGAGCTGAGACACATTTGGTCATTTGTTGAGCATACAGGCCCAGCTGGGAGTGATTTTCTCCAATATTTCCATAAAGATGCAAATAACCACAGTGAGCAGCAAGTACTAACAGTGAAAGATGCTGAAGCCCAGAGTTTTTCATTTTCAGCGCATAAAAGTCTCTTCAACTCAGAGGAGACGTACAAAAGTCAACATTCTAAGCTGCATGGTGTGTCCCTGACCATAATTGTGTATTTGTGGAGATCATCTTCTTGAAAACTGACAAGTTCATCATAAAAATGTATGCTTTGGCCTTGATGATGAATTGTATAGCTATATCACACTCCCTATTGTCCCTTTCCATCTGAAATGATTTGCTGTTATCTTTAATAATTTACCCAAATGAGCCCCCTCACAACTTATTGAGCATTGAGAGCCACTTATGAACGATGTGAGACTTCACTGGTAGAGCTTATGAGGCAGATTAGTGCACAGTTGCCTCTTCTTCATTTCCTCTGTTTATTGCATTCTTTTGTCTATCTTCGTTGTTTCTGTTACTTCAGTTTTTTACAGTGAATGGATGCTCCTTTTTGCCATCTGATTCTCTGTGGCTCAAAGGATTTGATTACCATCCATCCATCCTACGGAGAGGTATATGTTGACGGGAATCCTGAGTGGTGTCAAGCCATCACAAGAATGTCTCTAGCCCTTTTTTGCTATTGACTGATGATGAGTTATCCATAAGTATATAATTCACGGCCGTGTTAGTTTTAGATTCTTATTAGTGAAGTAGAGACTGCAGCTAAACAGCAAACCCGTGATTGCCTTTACCTCACATTGCTAACTCTGAATTCAGCTCAGAGGAGGCAGAAAATCAAAGTGCTGTATCAGTTTTATTTCTTCAGAGCACAGCGGCAACGTGGATGCATCTGCATACTGTCCAAACATTTTTTCTTCGGGCATATTCAATTTGAGATAAAAGAGCTGATACCACACGACAGTGCCGTCTCAGCTTTCATCTGACATCAATATGGAGAGAACTGTGTGGGAGATATAACCTTTTCAAAGTGGATCGAGAGCTGCCATTTAGATAGATGTGCAACTACCTGTCAGTAAAGAGTGTAGAGGAGACCATGAAAACGAAGTAGATGGTGATTAGGCTCAATAAAAGCAAACATCTATCAGAGGAATATTAAATATGTTAGTACTTGCCAAAAATAGGAGAAAGGCAGAAAATGGCTCCTTCGTGATCTGAAAGTCATTTGCATAATGAAGAAAACATGCTTTATGACTGCACAGGAAATCAAGGATGCACTGCAGGATGTAGGCAGACATGTTTTCATTACCCAAAACTCAAGAGTATTCACTGCAAGATAAAAACAACAAAAACAGAACGACCAGTCTGCAGTTCCAAAAACATGAACGCATGTAATGTTCTTATTTACTGACAAACCAAAAAATGAGGGAGAAAAAAAAGAGCAGGTGGTAATCCAAATCATGCCACCTCATTTGTCAAACTGTTTGTTTTGGGCCTGCGCAGCACCTTTCTGACTTTGGTGACACAACGTGATTCGAAAGAGTTGCAGATTATTCAGTTTAATGAATGTTAATGATAAAAACGTGGAGCATGTCTAAATGTCATTTAGCTTAAGCATAGCATGCAATACAAGTAGTTTTGGTTCCCTTGTCCCCATACTTAACAGCTGGGACTAAATATTCTCATACCATTTCACTTAGTTGTCTGAACAGGTCTAAATCCAAAGACTGTTGAGTTTCTCCTAATGTTTATTGGATTTGGATGGTGCTGTTTCTGTTTCTCCCATATCCATGATGGCGATCTGCTACCCTCTTAGTCTGCCCTCTCCGCTCCCCTACTGCCCCAATGACCACCTTAACCATTCAAGGCCGTCTGCAAGAACAGCCCACTTGTTGCTGGGCAGAGCTAAAACTATAATAAGCTACATGTTTGTAGGCTCTCAGTCTGGCATATGATCCCTCTTGACTGAAAACTGGTTTCAGGATCATCACTGCAGTCCATCACTCAGGCACACTGACAGGGCAGTGGTTTGGAATCAGATGTCTAGCAGTCAGATGTTCGAGGGGGCTACGGAGATGTGGCACTGGGCAGGGACGGCAAAGGTTTAAATATCATTATCCTACAGCCCTTCTAGACATCTTGACTCCCTAGAGCCCCAAAATAATCCCCCAACATGTAGGTCAGAGTCAAGCAGCCGGAAATGGACATGAGGACAAATGGAAACAGCTTGGTTCACACTACACCTTCAGTGAATTTAACCATCCAAAGATTAGTCTTCAGTGGGGTGCGGTGCTAATGAACAGTTGAACCAAACAATCTTTATGGTGCTTTTCTAAGTAAATAAGTGATGGATTCAAAATTCTGCACTGTGCTTCTGCACCTTTGATAAACATTAGTTTCAAAATATTTCACTGTGGTTTATTTTCAGGATGAGACCTAAGGACATGATTTCTTGTAAAATTCTATAAAGACACCCTGAAAAAATGTGTTGAATTTGATAGCAGAGTTTGTGTTCCTGAATAAAGTGATACCAGTTCATATAATGGTTGTTTTAAAGAGATAAAGTCATGGATAAGCTGAGCTGAGTTACAGTTGTGTTGACAAGAGAGGACGGGTAGAAAAATGTAAATTGATGAGGAGAGTTAAATTTGAAAAAGGTCCATGCGTGCCAAAAAGCCCATTTTCTTTGGCCATCTGACATAATGGCTATTGATGGAGCTCGTTAATCCTCAAAGAACGATTTCACCTTGTTCTGCTGGAAACACTCTTGTCAGCAAGAAGCAGGAAGGGAGACAAAGTTGAAAAAAGCCTGCAGGCCCATTGACAACTCTATAATGGGAGCATTTTAGTCTCTTAATAGATTCTCTTAATTCAGCAGGAATGCAAACGGTCGTTGTCGGTTTGTTTATTTGTTGTTTGGTTATTTATCATCAAGAGCTTCTGAGTAGGAAAATAAACAAGCCAAAACTCACCACAGTGCCAGAGTTACAGTCAATCACACAGTAACCATTCCCTAAACCTGCAGCTTTATGATCCATTTCCTTCTAAAAAAGTGAACACAATGTATTGAAGACTTCATTTACGAGACTAAGACCATAAACCCAATTGGATAATGTTTACCGATAACCATAAAATCAAGTGAAGAGCTGGGCCATTTTCACATACACTTCAATTCATTTTTTTTTCCTTTTACAACCAGTGGAGTCACTCCCTGGTGGTCATTGGACAGAATGCAGGTTTTCAGAGTTGTTGCAGGGTGTTGTCACAAGTTGTCACTGCTGTCATTTTTACCTGACAACAGGTCACAGAGGATGACATCACTTGCACATACATTTCTATATGTGTCTTTCTGCTATCCGATATTTTTAACCAGATTGTCAAAATAATCCTAGATATGGATATCTGTCTCCCGTCAGGTGGATTTCAACTGAGTGAAGACAGCTGGAATTTGTGTCACATTTCCCCCCCAGAGTCTGTCTGCAATTGTGACGTGTCAACTAAAATGATATTGGGATCAGTTGACTTATCCTGCCAGTTAAGGATACTCCACCTCTTCACCCTGAGGGGCTCTGTTCCCCTTCTTTGTTTGTGTATTATAAGTAGCGTCCTGTGGAATGATGAAATGTTGGATTCACTTGTGTAATTCTGCTCCTATAGACCGCTGCATTCATTCTGTTGCTTTTGTCAGCAGTTTACTCACTAATCAGTGTGTAGGGCCCATGGGCAGCCATACAGTACATACCCAGGCCCTGACAAACCAGCACTCCGTAAAAACTTTGTTCCAGAGTTCAGCGGTCAACGACTTCCACTTTTTGCACAAAGCTACAGCCCGCAAAGCTTTGAGGTTGATTGGGGCAAATCCTCTGAAGTCCTGGTTATGGAGTCATTCGTTGGTTGTTTTCAAGGCTGCATCATGGCGAGGATTCTTGACTTGCTTGATTCTTGACTGACTCAACCAGGTCTTCTTTCTTCTAAATAAAGAAAGAGTCCCCTGCTGAGCATCTTTTTAAAGAGTATCCATTTGGTCATCTCAAAGCTAACTACCTTTGATATCCCTTTTATTGAGCCAGAGTTTGATCACCTCTTTCATCTCAGTCCATTTGAATTTATAAAGTATAATATAATATGTCAAAACCTGAGTTAACAAATAAGCCCTGCACTTCCATTATTGATGTGACAGGAAGACTAACTTCTTGTATTAGATCTAGTATTAGTATATATTTTAATTCTGAAGAAAAATGTATATATAGTAAGTGTCCAAACTGTTCAGCCCTCAGTCTTTCAGCGATACAGTAGTTAGACATGCGTTTGGAGGAATGCTCTGATGAAAAGCCAAACTAGTTGGATGGCAGATTTGATGATAGCTTGTTGCTCTACTAGTCAAATGGACGAAGGAGCAGGTTAAAAACGGAGGAATGACAGTGCCCTTTGTCTCTGTCCACTCGTATCTCACTCTGTCAAGCACCCGTGTCTCTTTCTTTCTCCACTTTTTTCCTCGACTTCGTTTTGATTATGAGGCGAGTGGGTATGTGGTAATAATGTGATGTGTTTAAAACACAGACTACAGTTGATCATCATGAGGCAAACTTACAGTCGCCGAGGTTCTATTGAAGCATTGCGTTATTGCTTTTCATACAGTGGCTCAACCACAGCATGATGGCTTGGCAGCCAGAAGATTTAAGGTTTGAATCTGCCTTTGTTTGGAGTTTGGATGTTCTCCTTGCACATGTGTGTGTTTCCTCTGGCTTCATCCCACAGTCCAAGCACATAATCTCTCTAAAATGGCTGATTCAATTCTGGTGGCGAGGAAGGCCTCTGAGGCTCACTAAACATCCTGTCATGGCCGTGATACCACTCTGAGGCGACAGTGACGTAGAGCAGTGTCTCGCAGGTGGCAGCCATTAAAGGATACTGGTGATAAAGGGATGGCCAGCACTCAGATACTGCGAGCCAAGAATACATTTCCCTCCCCATCGTCCTCGTGGCTGGGAACGCTCTTTTCTTCTAATTTGGAAGAACTGACTCGTTACTATTTGATGCTTCTTTCTGGGATCTGAATGAATAATTCAGGTGAAAGACATTTCTGAGACGTCAAACGGTTGAGTTCTCTGGCGTCTCATCCACTATTATCCCCAAGCACGCGCACACACACACATACACACACACTGGTAATGATATTAAGGGCGGGAGCATTGTGTTCTTCTCTGTATCCAGTGTATGAATAATAGATTGGATCCAGAAAGTACAAACTGACTGACCAGCCCATCAGGTGGTCCCACCACATCCTGTACAGAGCCCCTCCCTTTTTCTCTTCTTCTTCTTCTTCTTCTGTATTTTGTCTGGTTGGTTTCCCCTCATTCGACTCTTCCTTTCATTCTCTTTTCCTCTCTCTCTCTCTCTCTCTCTCTCGCTTTCTCTCTCTCCCTGTCATGTTCACCCCTCCCTCTGCCTCCCTCTGCCCTTCCTTTGTTTCCATCAATTATAATCTATTGGAGAGCCAGCACAGAGAACAGCCACACCAGACGTTCCATCTTCATCTTTAAAGGTGCATCGTCAAAATTTCGGGGCATCAGATTACAGATGGTAAACAATTTAACTGGCTGCTGCAACAGGAGAAGAGCTCATGTTGTTTTTGGTGGAATTTTATTTCAGCTACCTTCTGGATGATGCAGAGCTCAGAAACAGAAACTGAAAGACGAAGCTCCAGATCCTGAGCTATGGTTTTGTACGCAACCTCCCAGAATTGCTCTGGGGGAGCGGGGTTGGTGGGGGGAGCTGGAAACGAGGCAGTGGTTACACTGAGGTCTGGCAGCAGGTCAGACGAGGGGGCCCGGCGCGGACTGTGGTGCTACATCTGCTGCCAGAGGAGGCCCACACTGGCACAGCCTTCATGTAGGTACCCTGACTCGGGCAGACCTCTGTGGCTCTTTTATGTTCCGGCTACAGCTTTGGGAAATTATCCTTGTGCCAGTTCACAGTTGGCGTCATCTTAAAACATTATCATCAGTCATGATAGAAGATTTGTATAATGAACTGGTGTTACAATCGCAGCCTTGTGCAGAGATATGATATCAGTATATGCGTTTGGTCTCATGACCAGCTCATGCGTTCCTCTACTTCTGTCCGTATGAATGCCAGACTTGCTCTCTAGCGTTCTGCCTCTGTCTTTCACAACATCGTGTCAGACTGTGTTTTGGGGTCTCTGAATCAATTCACATCTCATAAGACTTCACATTTCAATGAAATGTCTGTCTTTAGGAGGCACCTCTAGAGACGGCGGATCGAATTTAGAAATGTAAGATGATAAAAACTCAGTTTCCTGCAGTGAAATGGTTCAATAGTAGGCTACAGTAATAAAAATCTTGGTCTAATAAGATGAGGCTTAAACAAATGCCTGGACGCTGATCTGACCCTAAGTCCTCCCTCTTGAGCAGCTTTAGCGGCTGCTGGCCCGCAAGGTTTCTGTCTGTGTTCTGTCATTAGCACATAAGCTCCATTAGGGAAGACAGTAACACGATTACACCCACAGGCAGCGGAAGATGGAGACGGGAGGCCATGTCTGCAAGTACACTAACAGATATTGGCTGTTTGTAGAGACATCTTAATCCAGCTGTATTTCAGTGTAGCTCATAGTAGAATGTGTACAGAAAAAAAGCATGTATTTATATATTGAGAGACGCTGTTGTGGTGAAATTACATGAAGATAGAGACATTAAAAGTGCAAAGATACAAAACTGGGGGGAAAAAAAAAAAAAACTTTCCCACTCGGTCTAGGCGCTGAACATAGTACAAATTTTGACAGTGCCTCCACACCTGTACCTCATTAGACACTGACAATCCATCACAGAGCAGCGTGTTGTCCAATCAAAAGTGAAATTGTACCATTGCCTATTTTTAAAATGAATTAATTGATTTTTATTCGCTTTAATAACTATAGACATCATTTTCTGAAAATTAGCCCGATCTTAACTGCTTCAAAAGGATTTAATCTTAATCATTTAAAGAATGACAATGAATACATTCAGGA
This sequence comes from Echeneis naucrates, assembly GCF_900963305.1. Taxonomy (NCBI): domain Eukaryota; kingdom Metazoa; phylum Chordata; class Actinopteri; order Carangiformes; family Echeneidae; genus Echeneis; species Echeneis naucrates. The sequence continues at coordinate 16,184,959 of NC_042534.1, forward strand.
AATATCTGATCAGAGAACAAGAAAAATAGAGAAAGATTTAAAAAAAAAAACAAAAAACAAACTATTGCTCCACCTCTCAGGTTTTCACCATTTAATGCAACGTTAGCAACATCTTGTTAAATGTGTGACATTTAAAAGGTAGACGTACACAAAGAAAGAGATGTTTGCGTAAATTTGAATGTAAGTGCAGGAGGAGGCTGTGGAGGAGCAGCGCAGTGGTCGGGAGGGAGTGTGTCTGTGTGTGCCTGAATTTGTTGTGCGTGCACCAAATCTGATTATATGTTGCACTTAAGTGTTTCGCAGCTATAGGAAACATGTGATACTCAGCCTAAAGGCACTTTACTGCTAAAACATGCTGAATGCAAGGATGTTTTTCTTATCCTCCGCTATCTGTTACATTTACCGAATGAAGCTTTGAACGACTCTCTCAACCGCTGCACTTGGTTTCATAGCACGATACAGGGATGTATGTCAGAGATCTATGTACCTGGAAGACCACTGATTCAGTTTCAGCTTAGTGTTTCTGACTGATGAAGTCCAGCACCAACTCCCTCTTTTAACTCCTCAATTAAAAGAAAATGCAAGTTATTCTTTTATTTTTGATCCCCTGATTTCACGTAGATGACTATTATTATTTTGTATTGTCATCAATTTTCTTAGTTTTCCAGCTAATACAATGTGACGTGTGTATCAGTCTGAATGATGATGCCAGGTTAATGTCAACGGCTGCCTGTGCTTTTTGTCCTTTCCAGGCCCCACATTGCCCAGGCAGGGCCCTCAAGTTCAGAATGGCCCCACACCAGAAGAGATGGACCTGCAGAGAAGGTAGGGACAGTTGGATTAAAACTGAAATATCCACATTAATGTCACCATTCCTGTCTCTCTTTCCATTGTTCCTTAGTACTTAAAATATACACATTTTTTACCAACTGTCATTCAGTTTCTGACTAATATACACATGCACTAAAACGAGCGCACTCTGACAAGACTGCACACTCAGGGTTGTTTTCCTTCCCCATACAAGGGCAATCTTTCCTTCAGGTAGTAACGGGGTTCTCGGAATGTTAGAAAATGCGCCGCACATTCACACAAACATACATAGCTGTGTTAATGAAGGCCAGCTGTTGGCAAAGGTTTACACCCTCTTCATCAGAAAAGGTTGTTTCAGGATTTAAAGCTACAGTATCTTTTTTTTTTTTTAAACTGACTTAAACTGCTACTAATGTTTAGGTTGAGACTTTCATGTGGAGAGATGCTGCCAAGACCTTTGTCACCAGCGATTCCTTTAGCAGTTGCCCTTTCATGCCAACGAAAGTTTTGAAGAGAGTCTTACACCTTTGACCATTCAGAGAAAGCCAAAGTCTGGTGGGTCAGTGTACCAGCCACCAATCACCATATCAACGCTCTGGAAGACGTTGACGTCTTCGTCTTCCTCGTTGATGACACAAGGGTGTCGGTAGTAGGCTTGGCAGGAATAACCCTGCCAATGGATTGCTTACGCACACGTTTATATTCAAACATGGGGAGAGACATTGAATTAGCTGAATATGCTTTCAATTAGCCTTGAATCTCTGTATGGTTATGGCGACACCTTTATAGCCAGCAAAAGGCCCCGCACAGACTTTTATATTTATCACCCCTGATCACAATCCGTGATCAACCTCAGAGAAGGATGCATTTAACTGTAGCATCAGTGGCACAAGCCAAGCGGTGACGACAGATTAGGTAATAGGTTTGGATATAGATCCCAACATTGTCACCTGACCTTTAACTGCCCCTTGCTGTGAGTGTTGGTCTGTGCACTGTCACATTTGAAAGGAAGGTAACCCATTGTCCAACTGTGCGAAAACCCTCATCCCCCACACACACTTGTCCCAGTATAGACAAAGGGCAATCCAGTTTACAGTAAACCATACACACTGACACTCGTCCTTTAGTTTGAACCTTTGTCTTGTGTGTCAGAGTTGGTTGGTGCCTGAATTGTAGAGGTTAACTTCATTCATTATAATGTGGATTATTTTATCTCTTGGAAAATAAAGAATGCAGTTTGATGTTGAACTCGATATCTCAACTAGACCTTGTTAAGACTACGTAGCAATAGCAAAACTGTTTAAGTAATTTTCTAATGCACAACTACACACATCTTTCACACACATCTGCGCATGTTTCCTATATTAAGTGATCTGGTGGAAGCAGCTTCAAAAGTCTGTAGTTTGCTATTGAATTGCCAACATCCAAAAATACTGCTTTCCTCCCAGCCATTGACAACAGGACATGTTCGCAAAACCGATATATACGTACTATACTATCGAGTCAGGCTAGCTTCCAGAGACAATGGCTTTCTGGTAACACAAGAGGACAACTTGATGAATGTGAACAGGCATTAGATTCTTTATGGAGCAGGAAGCTGTTATGAGATTTGATCTTTTCTGAGATCAGATGTAAGGAGAGAAATTACTTCACTATCGTACGAATCAATGTCTATTTTTATCTTAACTAGTCAATCACTGCTCGCTTTACTTTCCTTTAATGCAGTCAACCGCATTCAACCGCATTCAACCGCATTTACGCACACACACTTAGGTAAAAAGGCATTCTTTCGTTCTGAGTCAATAGTTCTAATTCTGTTTGAGGTGAACTTGGATCTGCCAGGAATTTTACTGGATCTGTAGACGTTAGATGTGAGATGGATCGGTTTGCCAGCCGCCCCCCCCTTTTTTTAATGATTGCACCCTCCCCTTTTAGCTTTTTCACTTTCACCCTTTTGTTTCTTGTTTCTGTCTGGCTTCATTAAACTTTATTTTTCCTCTCACTTCTCTCTCCTTTTTTTATCCCTTCATCCCGCTCTCAGTTGCTCCATATTTAGCAGCGGATGACAGACAGGCGGTGAGTGGATCAGTGACTGAGGTCATCTGCTGATACAGAGGCCAATATCAGCCCACTGGGAGAGCAAATACAGGATGTGTAGAGTAGAGCGAGCGGGATGAAAGGCAGGAGAGGAGGAGAGTGGTGTCGAAATGAATTGGCGGCACACTCAAGCTCTCGGCTGCTTTAAAAGGAAAGCTGGCGTACTGAAAGCTTTGGACGATATTAACAGTTTGCTGGGTCATAATCACCCTCACGTTGTTTTTGAGTGGCTGTGTCACAGCCAATCAGCGCTGTGCTCACAATAATCCAGTCAGATTTGTTGATTGTTTATAGAAAGCTTAGAGACTGAGAAAAGCATCTGGACTCTGGATTTATTTAATCAACTTTCATCAAAGCATTTTAATTTGTAACACAAATGACTCTGCAGCTTTGGCTGATTTGACTGGACATGTTAATCGCCTGACAAAGTCAACATCTGTTTGAATTGAAGGGTAATTGGCGCTAGTATGATGGTTTTGACTCGTACTTTGGTCAAAGTTCTGATCTTAACACTGTCCATATTTGCTCCATATTAATGCCAATGTCTTCTGATGGCATATGCTCCCTCACATATTGAAAGAAACCATTTTTGCACCCGACCCGTCAGATCTGCTGTCATATCTGTGCTGAGACTAAGTTCAATGCAGCATCATTTGATTCTAGCTGCAGTTGTTGGGGTGGGGTGGGGCTTCTCTCTGACAGACTTCAACACATTGAGCCCACTGTTGTTTTGGTTACACGCTAAGATGCTATAGTAAGCTTACTGTAATTGCATTCACTCACTGCAGATGCTCCTTCACAGCTAACTTTCTAACACCTCCCAGTTCTTGAATATGTTTGAGTTGAACATTTCTAACTTGTTGATCTTTTGTTCATAGTTCATAGGCTCTATTGGAGAGCAGCCGGTCTCTTGAAGAGTCACGCACTTGTCAGCGAAGGACTGGATTACGTTTCAATTGAATTCATTTGTAGGAAGGCTTATGTCAGTGCTTATAGCTGTTTGTGAACATCCTGCCATCGTAGGAGGAAAAAGACACAATGTGTACTTTCAGCCATTAGTTCCTGTTCAAAATATTTTTCAGTTGCAATTCTGTTCACCAGGAATGTGTGTCATACCAAGCCACATAGCCTGGGATGAAATGGACGACATTATGATGTGCATCTCACTGTCCGTCCTCCACCATTTCTTCCTCCATTCCTTCTTCTCATTGACCCATGGACGGATTAGGAGTAGTTAGAGCACCATAGCCTTGCTTTGTGGAAGGATGATCAGCAGATTGATGTAAATATTCCGAATGGGTCCGTGCATGGCTGGCGGACGAAGCCTGCCAATGAACCACCTGCTCAAAAATGCTGGGTCTACCCTCAGATTAAAAAGACACGAGCTGGAAATAATAGGCTGTGTCATATAAATAGCCCAGCGTTGCGTGGGCGAGAGGGAGTGTGTGTCGAGAGAGAGGAAATCTGTTGCATCGTCTTGAATGAAAGTGAGGATGAAGAAGTCCTAAGAGGATGTGGATTTGTTTCGTTAGTTCTGTTCACATTTGGTTGCGAGTATTTAGCACTTAAGATGAACATACCAGCAACCCCTGGCAGCTACAGGTTTAGCACCTTTAGCATCTTTATGAACACATGTTGATATCTGCAATTACTTGCAAATGAGTCACCATTTAGGATATGCATCCTTGACTTGCAATGCTTATGGGGACCCATCATTGAAATAATACATTCACTAACAATGGAGGCAAGTGTTCATCCTTTGTGGGGTATATCATGTTAGCGGGACGCCCACATGGAGTGTGTGGGCACTCTTGGACTTGATCCTGACCTGAACAAGTTCCATGTGGTCCATCTGGGCTCCAGCTCATTCTGTCAACATTTCCTGGTTCTGTGTGCCAATCAGGTGGCCCGCTGCTGGGTATAATTGGCCAGCAGATATCACCAGACTTTTGTGTCCCTGGAGATTTAGTACAGTTGTCACTTGTGGCAAAAAGGCAAGCACAGAAGGTGACAGATAAAATAGATCCATTTCTGTAAAGAAGGCTGATAGGCTGCTCTGAAAAGTCTGACAGTTTACCATTTGGAAGTAAAGTGAAACTGAAATGATTACAATAATGACTAGCATCTGAAAATGGCTTAATTGTTTGTTTAATAGCTTGGGCAATTTTCCTAGAAAGATCATTTTTAAATGGGTCTATATTCCGTTTTATTTTGCATGCCTTTGGCATTGCTCATTGGTTGGTATGATGACGATCAGTGCACCACTTTGGTTCAGATTCGGGATTAAAAAAAAGAAAAAGTAATTTCTCCTGTGATATGTGTAAGGATTTCAGTGGCATTATTCATTTTACATTTCATTTTTACTTAAAATTAAATTTTAATTAAGTTATATATTATATTTTTTGCGTCATGTACAAATCCAACATATTCCTCCACATCTGGAGAACATTATTTGTTTCTAAGGGGCGTCTCAGTAGCAACAGAACATTACATTAATGGATTTATGGTCTGTTTTACCTTAATCCAAAGAAACAAAACCCCAATAAAAAAAAACTGCTTCTGTTTTTAATATAATACTTGACCGTGTTGCAGCTTTGATAATATTTTGATAATATGTCAATGAATCTGATCTCACAAACTGCTGGGTAGATTGCTAAAGTTAAAACTTTTATACAGCTGAGATGATCCATCTAATGGCAGAAAAATTATCAGCATATATTTAAATAATTTATTCATAATAGATTTTACAAGCACAAATGGCTTATTGTTCAATAATTCCGGTTAATTAGTTTTGAGAATTTGCTGCTTTCATTTTTTTTTTTTTTTTTGGTGTCAGCAATTTTCAACAATTGGGTTACAGGGAACATCAGAGGGGTTTCTGAGATGTTCAGTGAGATCAAGGAGGAAAACAAGATTCTGGAACACATATACACAACTTCTTTTGAGGGAAATCTATAAATAAAAATCTAGAATGCTATTATTATTATTAATATTTCCAGTTACCATGATTCATTTTCTGTTGTAGTCTTTACTTCCCTGTCGACTTGTTGTTGTGTAATATCTGATGTTGCACTGTTAAAGTGCGTTACAACTGATTCAGACGGGCTGCATAGATCTTTCCGATGTTTCTCCACTGCAGAATAAGCAGTTTTTGATGTCCCTTTTGCGGAGATTCAGGCCGTGCCACTGCCCACGCTCTCTTAGCAACCGTTTCCGTGGCAACTTTTGTCAGGAGGTGAGCGAGATGCCAGTTTAAATGGTGCAAGAGGCGTTTCACAGTTTTCAGTCCTGTGACGTTTCAATGCAAAGCAGAAGGGGGACACGATGAGAAGAGGAAGCTGCTTTAGATTCACCCATTGGAGGAAAGAAGGCGAAGGATTCTGTGCTAGTAGTTCAATCTGTAACTATTTGGATAGTCATGGATTTTTGTTGGAGTTAAACTAGAATATTGAAATCTTCATTGAAGTGCCTTCAGCTTTAACTTAAAGTAAACTTTTCCATTTTTGTATTACTGGTGAATGGCAACATAAGGAGCCCAACAAACGTGGTGATTTAGATTTTTATCTTTATCTAATGTCAAATGATGTTTAATCTTAATCAAGTGTATGTTTGTGTTATGTATGTATGTGCCATTATGTGGCCTAGCTTTGTTTTAAGTGACTGTCCTGGATAATGGATATTCTTTCCCAGGACACAAATGATCCCAGTCATTTTTGAAAACAGACTTCTAATTTTGATGTTTATAGTTTCAAAAGTGATCTAATTTGTTTCTGTGTTCTCTTTTCTTCCTGGCCAAGTCTAAACTTGTCCGTAAACATATGACAGGTACTTTATCTTATTACTAAGGAACTGCTGCCATACCCACATCCAATCAGATGGGTTTGAGGCAGCTGAGTATTTAAAGAAGGAGCAGGTAAAATAATTTTGTGGCTGTGCTGAAATGGTTTAGTGTTAGGAAGCAGTTTGTGTCAGTAAATGAAGAAGACCTCAGCAGGTCTGACCTTCCACCCTATGATGCGGCTGATTATGTAGTTCTCTGTCTCGTGTTGTACTCATGAGGTTTTGGCAGAATGAGGAGCTGCTCTCACTGAGCAGGAATGTGTGAGCGTTACTGTCGTATGACATCAGCTGAAAGGATATGTTCAGTCAGAGGTATCCCTCTGATGAAGGACAGGCCCACTGTCCCACAGACACACTGTTTCCCCAGACAAAGACAAAGACAGACTATAACATGACAAGACAGACTTTTCCGTTCTTGTTGTTCTATAGAGTTCAAGTAACCAGGCCACTGAGACCATGGTCCAAATAAAAGTGGATGTAAACACCAGACCAGAGCCTTAAACCTGCATTCTATCTAGTGGCCATCAGGGGCCGAGACGACTGCCTGTAAAAATTAGTCAGATTGTGTTCATGACTATGAGAAAACTTGATTTCTTACAGCAGACCATTTCCTACTGAGTTTATGCTTGCAGTCTCTAGTTTGAAGTCTTTAATACAACATGATGTTCATTTTTCAAAAGATGGTTCCATTTAGAGTAAATTTGACCACAAAGCAGCAGCTGAATTACACTGTGTGATTGACAGCCTGTACCATCCAGTCAGGATAAAGTACACATCAGGAGCCATCTACTGTAGTCCTCATTCCCCCTCTGCTCCACCATGTCTTTCAAATATGGATCTACCGTTTAAAAAACACACACACACACACACACACACACACACACAAACAAAAAACAAAAACAACAAGATGGCTGATGGGCAAATGACCAACCGGGGGCTTCATAACGGCAGCTCACACACTAATGCAGGACATTACAATTATAGCTGAGTCTGCCATGTTTATGTGTAGTTCTGAGTGTGAGTGTGTCTGTATTTTTCTTTTGCGGGCTGCCACAACCAATTAATCATAATCAGAAAGTAATGTATTAATCTCTCAGGGAAATTCTTTTCATTACAGGTGCTTGAGAATAGAAACTGAAAAAGAAATATTCCAAGAATGTGGACACACATGAGTTGTTATATATCACATATGGCATAAGTTCCCGAAGCTCCAGTAGCTCCTCCCTCATTCACCCTCCACATGTGGATTCAGTCGGTTTAATACAGACCTCACCAGCTGCACCATCTCCAGCCTGCCAGCATTTGGCTGTTAGCAGTTTGTCCAGTCACACTGAAAAGAATGTGATGAGAACAAAACTGCTGATCCTCAGCTTGATACCGTCACTCATACCGTCACACGATGAGTATTTCATCGCAATGATGCTCTGCTGCTGTTGCAATGATGAAGATCCCACTGGGTTAGAACTGCTAATGTAGATGAGATGAGGGAACCCCCTGGAAAGACTGAAATCCTCAGAGACACGGCACTGCCAAGCTTCCTTTGGCCGTGAATCCAGGTTACCTCTGTTTCTGTAATTACATCAGTGGACCACTGAAACACTGTGGGAACTGGGGCACTTTGCTTTTGTACATGGAGTCGGGAATGGCAAGGTGTAGCAGCTATCTGTAAAAGATGTGCTGGCACAGCAACACAAGCCGACACAAGAATAGAAATAAAAGGATCAGGTTTTCTGTTTTTTCTTTCCAACATTTCATCGATAGCAATATGACCAAATATTAATGGTTCATTGATCTGACAAGTGGAAAAAACTGCAGCAGTGTAATTTTCATTTTAAAATAAAGAAACTGTTGTGTTCAGTTATTTTATGATGAGTCATTCGGCACTTGCATCAAAGTACATTTCAAATTCACTGACAGCACATGTCTAGCAGCCACCTGACGCTCTCAACCATATCTCTGATCCACCAGTCACTGTTTTTTCTCTGTTCAGGCCTCTGCTCTGTGGACAACTTCCCCGAGGAGATTAGTCTCTTTTAAATCCCTCTTAAAGACATGTTTTCACAAGTGTTGTTTCTCTTGAAACTCCATCTCACTTTTTAAATCAAAGACTCTCCTGCTTCTTCTCTGCATTAATTTAATTCCTTTAATAAATATTTTATACTCTCAAGAACCCCAGAAGGCCCGGGGCAGTGAGTGTACTAGTAACGTACGTGTTTAAGAACCCAGTCTCTCTCTCGCTCTCTCTTTTTTTTTTTTTTTTTTCTTTTTTTTGAATCTGTCCACTTGTGCTGTGCAAATTTTTCTCTGAATTTCCTGTCTCCTGCTCTATGGAAATTATTTTATTTTATTTTATTTATTATTATTATTTTATTATTTTTAGGGCTGATGACTGAAATGTCAATTTAGTTTGATTCCTGTCCCTGGATATCTTCAGTGGTGCCTCTATAAAAATGATATCTCATTATTCTTTGTCTTGTCTCCAGATCTCCTGTTGTGGCTTTATGGAAATGATTGAAGTTGCTTTTCACTATCATGGGGTATTTGAATAATGGTGCAAAACACCTGTTAATTGCGTCTGCACCTTAATGTCTTAAACACTCTTAAACTGCTTTTAAACCAGTTGGTGTGTTCTTCATATTTATTGTCTGTCGTTAAATGAGTGTAAAAGAAGAGGATCTCACTCATGGTGAATGATGTACGTTGTTTGTTTTTTTTTTTTGTTTTTTTTAGAATGTCTCTCCTGCTCCTCTTTTGTGTCTGACGGTATATTACAGAGAGTAATCCTGTGAAAAAGTATTTTTCACATAACATTAGCTCATGACAGACTCATCTGCTGCTCGTGCTGGCAAAAATGCATCAGTGGTGTCCCTGAGGACTCAGAGTGGTTTAGTTCCTCTGCTCGCTGCTGACTTGACTCTTACTAGAGCCAGAACACACAAAATCTGGTGAAATGGAGATAAGACTGGATGGACCTAAGGAGGAGAGCATGTCTAAATATAACCATTCTTTAAAAAGAAATCCAAAAGTGATATGTACTGAAATTAAATTGGAGTGTTACCTGAACATGTCTCATGTTAGAGGATTAGTTTAGTTTAGCTTCTGTAGAACATGACTTTTTTTTTTTTTTTTTTTTTGTGTGATTAAAATACATCTCTGCAAAGATAGGATTAACCCAAACTTTATCCTACCGCATTGGACCTTCTCGCTTAACTTTCCCATCAGGGGCTATTTTCACAGACAATATTAAAACACAAAAAAAAAAAAAGAAAGAAAGAAAAAGAAAAAACACTGAGATATGATTCTCATAAAAATATTCACTTTCCTTTGTACTACATTTAGCAATGATGATTTCTGCACACCCCCTTGTGCAGTATTATCGAGATTTTGAAATGTGCACTTTATTTGGGAATACAAATACAGAGAAATACAAACTCCTATATAAGTATATATATATATGTCGTATGAATCACAGAATCTCTTGGGATTTGATTGTTTTTGGACATTACAACACGATGAAATCCTCACCTCCGTTAAAGGTGCTATCCTGCTCTCCTGGTCTTACTGGCGTCACCTCTGTTCCCAGGCACAGACAGGTGTGTGTCTGTCTGGTGTCAAGTGATTTATGGCTAATAGGGATGGTTTCTCACAGCAGCCAGCAGCGGCTGTACCACCGTGGGAACACAATGACAACCACATCATCATCATCATCGTCATATATGTATGTGTTGGTGCAGCCACAGGTTCAAACATGCCTCAAGGTGTGCATGTCAGTGCATGTGTGTGTGTCAGTGAGAGAATAGGGTTGATGTGTTGGCATGGGAAGTTGGAACTAGAGGATGGTTGACTTTTAACTGAGTCACCAGAACAGGATGAGTGAGGGAAGATGACCTAATTGTTACTGAGTTGGTGTGCGTGAGAGAGATTACAATGTCCCATAAATTGTTTACACTCTCACCTTTTTTTTCTCTCTCTTTCACTTTGTCTCTCTCATTCTCATACACACACACTCTGCATTGCCGTCTATACACATTCAAGAAACTTGTAAACATGTAACAGTGACTCTGGACCAGTGGTCAGTTGTGTGTTTTTTTTTCTCTGGCAATATTACACAAACCTTCACTACTTACTGTTGTGAATATCTATTCAACCAGTTATTTTGTAGTTTTAAACTGTAAAGAAACACAAGAAAAGGAGGAGACAGAACTTTAGAAAATGTGACCGAAAAGACCCTAAAGACTTCTCCCCAGCAAAATCCATTCCGTCACAAAATAAATTCACCAAGGACGCCTGAAGACACAACCTTAATCACACCTACGCCGATAAAAGTTCAAAGTGGGGTCCAAGGATCTCCTGGGGTCCTTTAGGTAATGTCTTCAGTCACCAGTATAATGGAGACTGATTTATTTTCACTGTAATATTATCCTTAAATAACGCAAAGAAGCAATGTGTGACTATTTTGGTCCTGGGTTTTCACATAACTTTTATTAAAACAGCTTAAAGAAAAAGTCCTATCAGACTGGGCCTGTGATCTCTTTAGGTTATTCACCCTTTTGATCCGTTTTATCATGAGCAGGGGTCAAATCCTCACAGTGAAGGAGGACCATTGACCCTGTCTTTAGTTGTGCAGGACATCTGTCCACCTTAATCATGTTTTAAATAGTTTCCACTGTGAGCATCAGGATTTCTGGAAATCTTTGACATTCTGGCACATTGTCAGTCTTGATGATGATCCGTCTGGACCTGTTCTCCACGTCCTGTTGTTAGTTTGCCCTCCCATCCTCCCATCAGCAGCTTTTACATATTCCATTGCTCAGGTCTCTGATTGATCCAGGCTGGGAATCGTGTCTTCGTTTACCTCAGGTCTCAAGTGTTTAGTCTACTCACTTCGATACTGTCTCAGGTATCCGCTTCTGACTGAGTTTTGAAAGGCTGTCAAAGTAAAACCCAATCAATCATCAATCAACATCGTGTTTTCGTCCAAAAAATTTGACAACCTGAGATTTGTTTGTGCTTCATACACATATCCAACCATCTGGATAAGTGTTGTAAAACCAACATCTCTGCAGTACATAGCTCTCTTCTCGCAGGTTTCCCTTTGATGTCTGTTATATTATATATATATATATATATAACTATTGTAACGGTATGTTGTATATTTTAAGTCTGAAGTGGCTTATGGACAGAGCCTGTTTCACTCTCCCTGCACAGAAGTTGGTGTGGAAATCTGTCCTCTTTCTTTCATTCAACTCTACCATATGTCCTGCAAAGTGTAATGTCAGCTGTAGTGAATATGAAGTATACTGCCTTTACTCCTTCTCACATGCAGCGCAAACACACACTTAAACTTACACACAGTTCCACTGTGTGCTCTTATGATCCAAATCTCCTGTTTCTCTCAGCTGCTGCTGCAGTCGCTCACCACACCTCTCTCCCGTTGCCCTCTGCTGTCACCTAGAGTCCAAACCTCAGTCTGCGCACACACTTTAACTTCATCCAACACCATCGGGAAAACCCCCCTGAACCGACTTTGGACTGACATCCGTCTTAAAAAAGTTTTTTTTTTTTTTTTTTTTCTTTTTTTTAAAGGTGTATCTCTGTCAGACATAGCTGCCTCTTTGCATCTGTCTTCAGCTCAGAGACAATTTTCACTCCAGGCAGCTTGACGTGTTTTTAATGGCTCCAAATTTTAGTAAAGCTGGTTGGAGTTATATAATTGCACGGCTGTTGTGCCCAAGAGCAATTATTATATAATGACATGTCTTATATAAAGACAACAGGGTGTAAAGACAGGACTGACACTAGCTAACTTATTCTGACATTTACTTCAGAAAACCTTCCTCCTCCTTGACTACTGCTTCTGTCCTTCAGGTGACAAAGGCTAACCTTTATGTACAAGGGAAAGTGACAATGTACCTTTTACTCAAGTTTGTTTCAAGGACTGTTGTCACCTCTTTCTTGTTTCCTCCACTCCTCTCTTTGTCCATCCTTTACTGCCCTCTCTTCTCATTTCGTTTTCTCACCTTGTTTTCTTTTCCTCTCTCATTTCATTCTTTTCTCTCTTGTTTTCTGTGCTTCCCCTCCTCTCTAATTTCAACCTTCTGTCACTTCCTCTCATCCCCTGTTTCTACCTCCTTTCCTCTCTCATTTCGTCCTCTCATCCTCCTGTCCTCTCCCCTCTCTTACTCCAGGCAGCTCCAGGAGCTGCAGAGGCAGAAGGAGATGGAGCGAGAGCGTCAGGAGAGGGAGCGCCAGGAACAGGAGCGCCTGGAAAGAGAGATGCTGGAGCGTGAGCAGGAGCGTCAGGAGCGAGAGCGCCAGGAAAAGGAGGCTCAGACAGAGAGGGAGCGACTAGAGCGTGAGCGCCAGGAGCAGCAGGAGCGCGCTGAGCGTGAGCTGATGGAGAGAGAGAAGGCGGAGAGAGAGCGGCTGGAGAGGGAGCAGCAGGACCAGTTGGACAGAGAGCAGCAGGACTGGGAGAGAGGGAGACGCATCTCTAATGCCGGTGAGTGACACACTGCAAGTTTTGTGCTTATGCACACACGCATACACAGACAACACAGCAGGAATTGAGTTTCTGAAGGCCAACGCTCTGACTGAAGATCTACAGAAGCTATAAACACAAAAAATCTATTGATGCTATAAATTACAATGACTCATCTTCTTTAAATACCCTTTGCTTCTGGGCCAATATGGTCCCATGAGACAGGTAGTTGCTTCATTACTGTTCATTTGCTTTATCAATTTACACAGTGCTAGATACTGGTTTAAATCCGGTGTATAAGCTGAGATGATAATTGATCCCAATTCCATACTACATACTGTATATAATATGAATTCATTGTAAAGATTATACTATATAATTTCATATTCCCACAACCCGGAAACAGATAAGCAGTTGAAGATGAGTGAATGAATGATTCATATTTAAGAATGTACATTATTATTATAGAAGCTTAATTTAATTGTATACATGTGAAACTAGAGCTGCATAATTAATTGATATATAGATGATATAATTTGGCCAAGTGTAAGTTCCAAATAGCAGGAGCACAATGTGTCAGAGTTGTATTGAGCATCTGAATTTCAATTTAGTTTTCAGAGAAAATATAATGCATACACATCATGCATCATTCCAAATGGAATCTACAATACCTGCCAGATGATCACCAACTTTTCTTTTTCAAAATAGTGCAGCCCTAAATGTAACAGCAAATTTCAAACGAGATGTTACAAGTTTATTCCAGTTGTTTCCTATAATTCACAAACATGTTATAACACATTTCAGTTTCTTTTATCTGCATCCGCGACCATTTTCACATTGGTTATTTTCTTTGTATCATGAGAGAGTCGTCCAGATTTGTGAGGATACATGACTCTTTTGAGTTTACTGTTGCAGTGTGAACACAGTCAACATTGATTCAGTACATAGTGTGGAGTTGGCATCCAGCTTCCATCTGAACCCAAATGTCTTGTCTAGTGAGTTTTTTGGTAACTTTAAACAGCTTTATTTTAGCTTCAATTCCAGTGTTACTGTGAAGGAATAGGAGAAAGTGTGACATTGAGGTGGCTGGTAAATGCAGCTTGAACTGTGGGAGGTGGCTCCTGCTGATTGGACAGTGTCTCTCTGGATCTCTTGCTAACAAGGCTTTGTCACAGCCACAGTATAGCCCACACTCTACTCATCTGCCCACAGGGAGGGCAGCAGCTATGAACAGACTGCTGAGGCACCGGGGCATGAGGATATGCATAAGTGTATGAGTGTTTGCACATGAGCGTCGACGTGAAGAGGAAAAAGAGCACTGATGGCCCCCTACAACACTCATACACACCCAGAAAAACTGACACTTCACGTTATACACCGCACATGGTGATGTGAGAGGAAGCTGTGATTGTCTATAGATGTCCCCAGTTAATTGACTGATACTGATCAGTGTTATATTTTGAGTGAATTCTCTGTACACATTCAACACCGCATGCTTAGAAATATTTCCAAGTGCGGTAAACGGTGTGCCCCATCAGTTTGGATTTGATGGCTCTACAGGCGGGAAACATAATCTGACCTGAAGTTGTTCTGGATCAGGTTTTAGTCGTGTAATGCAGAATTGTTCTGTGTTTAAGGACTGGGTGGTTAAAAGGGGAAACTTAGGCACTATGGCATGCTTCAGTGCTGTGATCAGCCTATTAGCATATGCATGCATAAACACACAAACGCACAAACAAAAGGTTCAGTATTACTCAGAGGCTAAAAATACATTGTCAGGGAGAATGTTGTGTTGGGAAATGTGTGTGTGTGTGTGCGCGCGCCCAAGGATGAAAGGGGAGGAGTTATTTCACTGTCACAATAACATGTAGGGAACATGGAAACATACAGAAATACAGAAGCAACACACACACACACACACACACACATACACACAGGCTGTGTTTGAAAATATCAGTTCAATAAGAGCTTGTGATAAAACATTTAACACTTCCAGGATGTGTGTGCCCTTTAAAAATGCTGTGCCGTTATTCACAACCTCAGAACTCTTGATGAAGCACATTTGGTGTCTGGCTAGAAAAGAACTAATTTGCATCATTAGCATCTTTCATTAGAGACCGTAGGCATTGATAAGTATACCCATTAATAAAACTGACTGGGAAAAATAAATGTTCAGCTTGTTTTGTTTTTTTTCCCTGACTTTTTCCAAAAGCACAGATATGACAGTAATTATTATCTCAACTTTCCTCTCTCATCAAGCTAAAGCACAGTGAGTGGCCACATCAACGCTAAACATTTGAATTTTTACTAAGCTTTGTGGACAGCTTGCTATTGCTGTAACATTAGCATTAACACGTGACGCCGACGCCTGGTCCTGTTGAGAAACTACGTTCAACAAGATAGCAGAATTTTATTTAAAGCCCCACAAAAATGCATCACCTATTTTACATTTACACTTGATGGCGACACTATGGAGCTCTCAAAGCCCTGAGACTTTATATCCTTTAAGTTTGAAAAACACATATTGAGGCAACAACATAATCACAGCTAAACATAAACATTGCAACATTGCTCCCTTGCTTCTGCTTGTTGTTTACACTTCCTGTTATCCAGTGCTTGTGAATGTGAACGTTCATCTGTTTTATGTATCTTCAGATCATTTATGATACAGAGCAAACTCCTTTTTTTAAATTTAAACATGTTAGTGCGGCACAGTCTGCAACTAAGACATGGGAATGTCTACATTATTTTTGAACATGTTCACTGTTTATACCACCAAAAAGAAAATATGGACTGGCCACACACATACCTGAGACTTTTTTGTGTGTGTGTTATGGAAAGTGGTCCACTGGATTTACATGACCAATACTTTGTAATACTTTGTGCTTTTGACTCAACCTTTTCCTAAAAGTCAGACTTGTTTGGCAAAGGAGGAGCTTGGCTTCAGTGCAGGCATTATTGTGTTCTCATGTGTGAACTTCGTTGCGCTGTCATGTGTGGGCTTTGATGTGCTGTCATGTGTGCATGTGCCCTCCATATTCTTGTGTGCACGTGTCCTGCTGTCTGCATAATTAGCGCGTTCTGGTTGTGTGCCTGTTGTGGAACAGCAGAGCAAAGCTGGGGCCTCTTCAGCACATGACCAGCCGCAGAGAGGGAGGGAGAGAGAAGGAATGAAAGAGGAGGGTGGTGGAATGGTGGAGAAAGGATGGAGATGGTTATAGCTGAAGTGGAGAGAAACAGATTGAGGAAGACGGAGATGGGGTGTGTGTGCAGTGAAGTGAAAAAGTAAGAGAGAAATTGTGTGTAGTGGAGTGGAAGTTGGGTTGAGCACCGACTCCGGCTGGAGGATAAAAGCTGCCAGAGAGCTCAGCTTGGAGAAGTCAGATGGAGCTGTGGAGGTCTCAGATTTATCAGTATATCTGTCCCATGACTGAAGTGCACATGACGTCCAATAGCATTCCTGCTCTATGTGTGGGTGTGTAACGTCTGAAGTGTGAGCGTGCGTGTGTGGGTCCGAACCATGTCTGTGAAGAAGTGTGTGTCATCTAAAAGATGAACTGAACTGAATAAAATGTCAAGAAAAGCCTGTAGAAATATATATATTATTTTTATTTTTATTTTTTAGTTTTTAGTTTCAATGATCAATTTTCTATGTAAATAAAAAAATGATGCACGCCTTTGATTTCAATCAGGTAATTAAGCACAGTTAATAATGTTTGACAGTGCAGTTCACACCCTCCCTCTCCCCCTACACACACACACACACACACAGAAAACATGCTGCATGCCCCGTTCATCAGCAGGTCAGCCTGCACTAAGACTGGAGCAATAACACAATCAAGGTAATTAATGAGAGAGGCAGGACAGACACACACAGAGGACAGATTAAATCACCTCCTTTACAGTAGATTACATCAAACAGTAACCTGTCTGTCCATCTGGCCCCTGTAAACCCTGCTAAACACAATACTGTATAGACGGGTATTCAATCCCATTCAAATCTGTGGGTGGAGAAGAATCATGAAAAACTGTTCAGATGCAGATTAACACAAACAAAGACTGACAATTAAACCAGATTAAGCTCTTGCTACTCATTGAGAGACTTCTCTTTACTAAACAAATAACTGAAAAAGTGAAAATAATGGATGAATAAATATGAATAGTGAGTAAAAATAACATCCGGTTCGAGGAAAGATGGAGGCTTTTGGTTGACAACTCACTTTAAACTACATGAAAGTGAAGAGCTTGTCCTGATTCTGCTGTGGCTGGATTTTGATGTGTATAATATGAAGCAGTGCATGATGGGTCTATGGGTGAGGTCTGTACTTCACTTGGTGGTGAATACTCTTCAGAGGGTGTGTGAGCTGCTGCTGCTGCTACTGCATGGAAAAATCTGAATTCTCCTCAGTCCGTTTTTTCTCCCCCTCTTCTCCTTCAAACAGGACTGTGAAAGCTTTGTGTTTCTGTCCAATGTGCTAACACCTGTCCACTAACACGGTCGCATCACCTCAGCCTGAGAAACAACACACACACACTGGAATAAAGCGTAATTACATATATATCTATATTAGCTCTGTGCTGGTTTTTCCTGCTTCATTGCCCCCTTCTCTTTTCTCCTCCCTCCCTCCCTCCTTCCTTCTCTCTCTCCTGACCTCCTGTCTGTCCCTCCTGTGTGCACAACGGCTGCTTCCTTCCTGCCTTCTTTCCTTCCTTCTGTCTCCCCTTCCCTTCTGTGCTGTCTTGTCCGTGACTTTGGTTTTTGTGGCGTGGTGTTTAGCTTTCGAGAGCACCCTGTACACCCCCACACCTCAGGAGTACGGCAGAACATCGTCCACACCCATATCTCCATCCACGCCCACCTACCCAGCCCCTGGGACACCATCACCCTCCTCCACCACGCCCCCGACCCCGCCACTTCGGCACTCAGCCTCTCGATTCGCCACTTCACTTGGTTCTGCCTTCCACCCGGTCCTGCCTCACTACGCCACGGTCCCAAGGCGACAGCAAGCCTTTACACAAGCTCCACCCCCTGCACCCGCTCCAGCCCCTGCTCCTCAGCCACCACCCAAGTCAGTGGTGTGGTCAGCGTGCAGTTTTACCCCATTGCCTCCATCACCCCCAGTCATGATAAGCAGCCCCCCGGGAAAGGCCACAGGCCCACGGCCGCTCATCCCCATCGCAGCACCGTCTCCTCTCACCCAGAAGCCCCCCTCCCCATCCCCCAACGGCCCGCCCATGTTCCCTGCACCCTCTCCCCTGACCATCCCGCACAGCCATACCCCTATCAGCATTGCTTGCCCAACCCCACCTCCTCCACCCACCCCACCCCCACTTCCTTCCCCTGTAGCCCCCCCTTCGTCTTCCTCTTTTGCCTCGTCTTCCCCCTCCTCATCCCAGGCTCCCGGTGTGCCCTCTCCCTCCACAGCGCCCCTTGCTGCAGCCACTGCCGCCACCTCTGCCTCTGTCGAGCACCTCTCCCTCCCCGTGGGCCTGGGCCTGTCAGGGCCGGGGGAGCCGGACACAGCTGCAGGCCCAGGGCCCCACCTGCCTCAGGGGGGCTTCTCCTGTCAGCCCCAGGGTAAGGCCTCCGGTCTGGATTCTGCTCTTTCTTTCTCATTGCTTCTCTCCCCTCTTTATATCACTACTTCTGACTCACACACTAACAGGGAGAGGGTGAGGGGTTGATACTGAGCCGTGCTAGAACTGTTTAACATCATCTAAAAAATCGAAGGCAGCTGTTTGTCGTTAAAATGTTCATACATTGGAGAAACTATTTTTCTGAAGTGTTTAATAGATTTGAATAAACAATCAAATTATATATACCTTATATCATACAATATTTCAGGGAGAACTTTTAATGGTCTGTTTATTCTAAAGTTAGACGTCTATTAATCTATTCATACAGTAAAGGTATCACAGAGCATTTGCAGCCTGTATTGTTAAATAAAGCCTTAAAACGAGCTGCAGGACTTCTGGAACGTCTGTGATGTCACAACTTAGCAGTCACTGCAACACCTCCAGCCCTGTCCACGTGGACCCACCAGCCAACATGGTGTGTTTACCTTAAAATCAATTATATTTTTGTTCAATCACCCAGAAAACAGCCTAGTAGAATAGAGACGCACATCCTCTCTTCTGATTGGCTGACTGATCTGATGTTACTAGGGCTTGAGAGAGAAGCCTGAGAGATGAGATATACAACTCCACAGGGATGATTTATGTTCCTTAGGGTTACAAATATGTTACGGTCATCAGCACTTCAAAAACAATTTTAAATGCTAGACAATGCTTTGTTGGGACAAACCTTAACCACTGGACATTAACGGAGATAATGTAAGGTTAGATTCAGTAAAATTACTTTTTTGGAAGAATCACTGTGTTAAACTGGCTTAAATATGTTGACATTAATTGCAGAATCTCATTTAGTAACATTGAAATTCAAGCTTAGTTAAATTTTAATATAATTTTCAATTTAGCCTGCGCTTACAATATTTCATGATACCTATATATTAAAAAAAAAAAAGAGGAAACAGTGAAGCCTTATCAACTTCTATCTGACAGCAGTGAGGTGTCAGATCGTGTCACAGCTGCCAGCAGTGACACGTCATTAATCAGTTCACTGGATTAGAAGCAGAAAAGAGGCAGCGTTGCTGATACCGGGCCTGGTAAACACTGATCTGTGTATTGACTCAAAGATTACGGTGAACACAGTCGAACGGCATACTAAGACACAGTCAAACTCAATATACATCACTGATTTTCAGGGGAGTGTGTCCTTTCCTCTGAGGGATGTCTCTGACTCCACTTATCTGGCTGCACTTTGCAACATTAATGTTATTACTGTTGATGGATCTCATGGTGCAGACCTGTGTAACTTTGTTAGTCTCCTTGTGAATTCCCACTGCTGTTAATGTCCATGTGCTTGGTGGCTGATGAAACGTGTTTGGCCCCTCAGCATGGCGTTCTGTCCCTCTGAGAGGAGTTGTTAAATGGATACCAATCACCGATTAAAGCTGTTTTTTTGTTTGTTTGTCTGTTTGTTTTGTTTTATTTCCTGGTTGATTTTTTTTTTTTTCTCCCATTTATTTCTACATCATCATCATTTCTCGACCATCACAGCCAAAGTTCAATGTTACTTTGTCTTCCATCCTTGTGCTGGTCTTCTGATTTCACCATTGGACTGAATGGCAGGATTCGCTCAGTGTAGCAGTGGATCGTTGACTGTGCTATTCCTTTCCCACCTGATTACACCTTATTACTGATGCCATTTGACTTCAGCTTCCATTTCAAGTTTTTATTCACAAAAACCTAAACCGTAATGACTTTGTTGCATAGTTTGCATATTTTCTATATGATGCTCATTATCCATCCTCATCTCTTGATGATGAATATTTCACTTCAAATATCTTCCAAATGAGCAGTTTTCTAAATAGTTTTCATTCATAGTTTCTCTGATCAACATGTTCATTTGTTTTCAAACATTAATGTGGCCGCTTCGCTGACCTTTGGCCCTCGGCACTTCTCTTCATGAGCTGCACAATGACGCTCTATCGACCTGCGACCTCTGTAATAACAGAAATGACTGAAGGGCTTGAAGGGACAGGACTGCTGCCTTTAATATCGATCACACGGATTATTGATTTAGGCCTCAACATTATTTTCATTCTGATAGTTAGAAAACCAAAATCCTTATTTTTTTTTTAGAGAAAACTTGCTCTTACTCAATTTATAATCTATACTTAAGTTTCACTTTTGATCCTTTAGTAAGCGATTTGGGGCTTTTATTACATACAGATAGTTTTGATCCGTGTGCAACTGCTGCTGAACTTCCTGGCCATTATATGTTATTACGACTGTGCCATTGTGCGACGTGTGTACGTGTGTGCGCGTGTGTGAGGATTGTTGCTGTTTTGTTTTTTTCTGTCTGTGTTAGTTGGTAAAAGAAAACCTATTAGAAGTGTTCATAATGAAAAACTATTTAAACATATTATTTCCCACCGTTTGTCTCCATGATGCTCAGCCCAGCATCCCATCATAAACCCAGTCACTACTAATCACTCAAGCTGCATGCTGATGCTTGTGTTTGCTGTGATATTTTGTGGCATGCTGTCATTGCTATTGCGTGTACTCCATGTTATGTTTCATTTGAAAATAACACAACTACCATTTACTGCTATGCAGTAATTCACTTTGACAGGTGTCACCTGACAGAGTGAATTTGTCAAAAACCAAAATTGAGCATGAACAATTGCTCGATGCTGCCGTGCTTTAGCAGGTTTGTTCTTTACATTGCATTGAACTAGTGAGGCAACATAGTGACACAAGACAAGTGAATTTTGTGCTGAGCACTTTAATAGAACCCTACTGTATCACTCATGTGGCAGCAGTGAAATACACAAAACCTGCAGAAACATGTCAGGAGCTTCTGTTTACAGACAAACATCAGACAGGGGACACATAATGATGTCAGGATGAATCCATGGAGCCAACCAGCCTGCTGTGAAGAATCCAGGACGGTGCTGGAGTGGGAAGAAAGTTTGCTCTTCAGTACAAATCAGTCGTGATTTGAATTGAATTGGAGTTCTGCTTCAACTCAACTTCATCCACAGTTTCCTTCCTCTACTGGCTATTTCCTACATCACAATGCTCCTGAATCCACCTTTGGGCTAAAGTAGAGCAGGATACTCAGCATGAACGTTTAGTTGTTTAAGAGCAAACTTCATAAAACTCAAGTGCTCATTGAGTATATAAGGAAAGTTAGTGAGTTAGCTGCACAGTCATGAATTTAATCCTAATCCAATTAAAGAAGCATGCCATCTGATGAAGTCCACTGAGTTTGAAGTCAACAGGTCTTTGCTCTTCTAATGACAGCTGAACTCAGTATTCCTTCCCTGTGTCTTTACCCATCCCCCCCAAACCCCCCTCCTCCTCCTCCTTCTCCAACAGACGTGGTGCAGACCCCAGGGCTGACCACCCCCACTCCTCCCCCACCCCCACCCCTGCCGCCCAGCTCCACTGTGACCTCGGCGTCCAACACCCCAGCCGCCACCCCCACCACTCCAGTCCCCCACCCTCCTCCGCCCCCGCCTCCACCACTCCCTCCCACACTCACCCCAACTGGGACACCCCCGCCTCCACCAGGTCCTCCTCCTCCCCCTGGGGCTCCACCTCCTCCCCCGGCACCTCCTCTCCCTGCCGGACTGTTCTCTCCAACAGAGGATCGGCCCGTCTCAGGCCTGGCCGCCGCCCTCGCTGGAGCCAAGCTGCGTAAAGTGCCAAGGGTGAGCGCTTGATTGGTTACTTACTGTCTGCCCTCATCATATAGCATATAGTACATAAACATATTAGCAACACGATTAGCTGTGTAAAAATACACATTTATATTTTTATATCTGATTCCTCAAGTGTAGTTGTACAGAGTCACTGTCACTGATCACAAGCCAAGTTCATAGATGATTGCACACGCGCACACACACTCACTCACAGTCTCTCACATACAGAGCAATCATCTGTCATTGCTCAGAAGAGATCCATACAATGCAACAGCAACTCTGCCTGCATGTGTTTTTAACAAAATACACAAATCAAACACAATTTTAACCACTTTTTAAAATATGTAGACCAAAAAAAAATGTCAATTCTTGTTTTATTCTCCAACGAAATTGTAAAGAAGCGGTTAAATTCAGGTGTATGTCATTGAATATGTTCCATGTATGTCTTCAGTCTGATGATGCAGGGGCAGCTCTGGCAGCAGCCCTCGTTGGGGCTGGAGGAGCTGCAGGGGCCAAATCTGAAGCCAGAGGCAATGGCCCTCTGCCAGGAGGAGGAGGGCTTATGGAGGAGATGAGTGCCCTGTTGGCCAGGAGGTACTGTCACACACATTAAAAACAAAACTATGGAAATGTTGAAATCAGATTTTTTTTTTTTGTTTGTTTGTTTCAAAATTTGGTGTTTTGGAAAGTTTATGACCATTGATCAAAACGCAGCTTATTAGTTTGAATATTCGTTTGGTATTTCTGTACCTTCCAGGAGAAGAATTGCAGAGAAGGGCTCATCTCCTGAACCTGACCAGAGATCAGTAAGTACCATGTGCAGTTGTGTCCTCTGCCGTCGTGCTCTACAGCTGCTGGGATTTCCATACACTGTCATCACTACTTTACCTTCCACTGCTGAATCGCACACTGGCTTCTTTTATGATGATGCAGATAGTTCCATACAGTCTGGACTGCTTTCATTATATTTCTGCCTGAATCGACTCTTCAGTCACTCGTTGCTTTATCTGTGATCTGTGTCCAGGCCTCGGGTGGATGTCTCATCTCTGCTGTCAGACACTGTTAAAAAATACCTTACTATGCAAGGAAATAGTTATTTTAATGTAGCGTTAATCCCCTTTGCTTTTAATATAAACACTACCAATCATTTTGATTATCACAGCATAAAGTTAATTTCTTCATGAGTAATTCCATCAGGCAGACATTTTTCATTAGATCAGTAATTCCATGTATTCCTCTTTGCTGTTTTTGATCACTGTTAAGATTATGTAATTAAAATCAACAATCCCTGCCCTAATTTTTCACATTTTCAATCTTTCATCAGCTGAAAGGACACAGTTCATCCCTTTCCATCCCTTGTTTGTTTTTTTTTTTGCTACAGTTTAGGACTGTGTGATCATTCATTCATTCATTCATTCATTCGTCTTCCACTGCATATCTGTTTCTGGGTCATGGGGGGTTCTGGGGCCAATCCTAGCTCACAGCGGACGAGGGTGGGATACACCCTGGACAGGTTGCCAGTCCATCGCAGGACCACCAAACAGCAACCAACAACCACTCGCACTCACACTCAGACCTACGGACAATTTAGAGTCACTAATTAACCCAAACACGATGTCTTTGGATGGAGGGAGGAAACCGAGGAAACCCATGTAGGCACGGGGAAAACATGCAAACTCCACACAGAAAGGCCCCGGGCTCAGGAATCAAACCTGCGACCTTCTTATTGTGGGGCAACAACACTAACTGCTATGCTGCCGTGCTGCCCAGAGTGGGTGAAATGGACTATAAATTATATTTTGATGTTTTTAGGCAATATCAAGACATACAATATTCATATATATAGTATATTGAAGGAGCATATGTAGCCTTGACTGTTTTCTCTTCATTAAAATCGTTACATCCATTTTAGTTAAATGTTGCTGTTACTTATGCTGACTCACCTATGACAGGAATAAGAAGAAATACAGGCATGGAAATGTTGGCAGTGTTTTCCCCTTATTTCCATATGCGCTCTATTTGATCAATGTGAAGGGGCATTTTATCTTTATCTGTGGTGTTTAAGGTTTCAATCAAAACAGAACTCTGAAGATGACATTTAAATCTCTACTGTCTGCTGATGTCTGCGTTTGATAATCTGGGAACATCTGTGAACTGGTGACTTCTCTAAGTGTGACTCATCTTTGATCTTTGACCTCTGTCTTTATCTGTTCAAAAGGAGGAGGGCGAAACAAACACAACCCCGAAAATGTCAGCCTGTAGCACACCCGGTAAGTGTCAGGAGGAGGACTGAGGGGAACCATCAACAGCAGAGCAACAACAAATAAATATGCATCTTCCCAATGCGGGTGATGAGGATCAAAGCAATAAAGCAACTCCATCTACTGGGAGTTAACCTGTTTGTTTTTGTTCTATGATGGATTTTATTGGAATTTCAGGTCTACAATATGTTTTGTTTTTTTCTGCAGATATGCCCAGGAAGCCATGGGAAAGAACAAACACCATGAATGGTAGCAAATCTCCAGTTATTGGAAGGTACAGCCCTCCCAACCTCTCTGCTGGTCTTACACTGTCATATTGTGCGGTATTGTTCTTAAGTTACATTTTATATCCTCAAAGTGTCCAAATATATATTTCATCAACCACATTATGTATACTTCTTTTCCTGGTAAAAGTAATCATTTTGAAGCATTAGCGTCACTTAGTTTTAGCATGATGCACTGCTGGGGCCGTTCAGCGCTGGCTAACATCACTAAAGCTTATGTAGTCGTCATGTGCATGTTGGACGTACGTCACACACAGAAATTCCTGCTGTTGAGAGAAGAGGATTGAATTAGCTCTGCTATGAGGCTGCTTCTCTATTATTTATTATTTTTATTTATAACTTCTTTTTTTTTTTTTTTCGTCATACAATGCATCACAACCCGCATATTGCCACAGTCGAAACTAGTTTCCTAATTTTCCCAATTTCAACATCATTCAGTCGGCAACTAAACATTTACATGGAGGATATTTAATTTCTTTGGCAACTTAAAAACATAGAATAATTCATGTTGATTCATTTTTCAAAACATAAAATGACATCCTCAAAACAAGAAAACAGCCAGAGCCAAATAGTTGCTGATAAAACTTTTATTTTGTTGTAAGAACCATGAAAGGAGATAAAAAATGTAAAATCCAATGAAAGTGTTTAAGGGAGTGTATGGGAGTCTCTTCCAATAGTTTAAATAGTTTTAATAGTTGTCACCTGTGAGCCAAAAAAAAGCTAAGTGATTGTCATGAACCAAACCCAAAGCCTTGTCCTCAGGCTGGGGACACACAGTACGCAGTTACTGTAGAGTTTGAGCTCTCATTTTTTAAAAGCCAGTGTCTCTGCTGCTCACACAGACGAGAGTCTCCGTGGAGGTTTCCAATGGGAGCAGATTCCTCCAACAGGTATAGAGAAAAGGCAGAGGAGCGTTCTTAAAGACCCTTTGCTTTCGAACACTTTCTCTTACTTGAGGTTTGCTGTGATGGACGTGGTTTTTCCTTTCTTTTCTTTTTTTTTTTTTTTTTTGAAGAGGTGCTAATTTTACAAGCTTGGGTGAGAAGTGTAGCCTCTCTGCTGTGTTTGTTGTCTTAATCTACCAGCCTGCAGGGGTCGGCTCTGCTCGTCTGTTGTTTCAACATTGTTTCACATGTTATGTTGCTAAACTAGTCATTGTCTGAATGATGATCACTTAAGTAAACTAGTCCTTGCATGCTGCCAAGCCCTCCAAACCTCTCTCTCTCTTTTTTTCTTCAAAAAAGGGGAACCCTGTATGTGTGCGTCATATGCCATTGCCCCACCCTATCATACACACAAACACAAAAATGAGTGTCCACCCAGTGCAGTGTAGAGTTGGCACTGTATTATCATTTGAGAGCCAGAAAAAAAATCCAGCAGGCTGTCACTGATAAGAACCTGCTGTGTGTGGAAATGTGTGTGTGTGTTTCTGTCTTTAACCAGATGGGCGTATTTGATTGCAGCTTATTAAAAGTGCCTTTAATATGTGACCCAAAGAGCTGCTGCTGCTGGTGCTGCTACTGCTGCTCCATTTTAACAGGACAAATTTCAAACAACCCAATTAAATAGACTTTTCAAAACAGTCTTTGCAGCTGAAAATGTTGTCATGACAGTTTGACACCTGTTTAGCATGAAGTCAAGGCAATGAAAAAAGGCATTGCATGAAGAAAGGCAGTGTTCAGTAGTTAGAGGTTAACATAAAACAACCAAGCTTCTTTGACTGAATGAATCACAACCTGAAGCTATACCTCACCTCCTGTTTCTATTGTTCTCTGCAGTGCACATTAGTTTGAAAGTAGAACACCCTGAAAAACAAAATTCCCAACATAATTTCCAGGGCCAGTGAAGCACAGCTATTAAATGACCTACTGCTGGGCACATTTCCTTTCTGCTTCCTGTCGCACTTCATCTCTTAAAAGTGATTGGCTGCTCTCTGATCCCCCCCCCCCCTCCTGGTGACTCACATGAAGAATGAAGAGCTCACTCAGTGTCTCTATGTGGCACTTTCTTTGATTGCAGGCATTGTCCCGGCTTATAATTTCACTTCAGATGCATGAAAGCTGCAAAAAAATATGTTTCCAGATGGTGACATTTGAAATAGAGCACATGGGCACACAGCAGGATCATTTTTTGTCATGTCAGCGAGGGAATGTGGAGCTACAGATCATTTAACATTATGAGAGTAGTTTTGTTTGTCCTTGTTAAGTTTCATTGGCTGCTGTGAAGTTTGTGGGTATGTGTGCAGTCATGTGCTTACATGCATGTATTGGTTTATGCATGCTTCAAGCAGAATTTGATTTCTACCAGCAACATATCTTTAGTTTTACTGATAGATGTTACATCAGCTGATGAAGATAAAATCCTTTTTTTTGTGTGTGTGTGTGTGTGTGTGTGTGTATCATCAGATGATTCGCGATAAACTGTGGACTGAGGAGGAATAAAGATTATTCCGATTTCTCATTCCTTTACATTGGCTCACCTTGAAGGAGTTCAGTCTAAGTTAGTTATCGAATCCATTGTGTCACATGTTTTATCATCAAGGTCTGATACATCCAGCAGAATATTGACAATAATGGAGCGACCACTGCTGCTCTTTGACCAGCATTTTTTTCCTGTGTCTCATCTCTCAGACCTAAATCCACTCCAACACCCACTGCGTCCCTAAGTGCCAACGGTGTGCCAACAGAAGCTGTCGACTATGACAGATTGAAACAGGTATGAAACTGTATGTATGTAGTGTATGTATATATCTATGCTATTGTTGATCAACCTGAAGGCCATTACGTTCAATGGTTGCCATAGTTTTTGGCTGACACTTATTTTTATGCCAGTATTTTTGAGATAAATAACTGAATTTAACTCTCATATTTGTCATATTTGTATATAACACTAAAATAAATGATCATAAGCACAATCTGCGATGACAGAGGGATTTTCATTGGTCAGTCCTTTTTGCATTGCTAATTATGCAGCCCTCTCAGTATTTAAACAGCGTGGGCGCGAAGGGTAGTGTTTCTCCCTCCGGCCTCTATAATGAGCCTTTAAGATAAGTCCAAAGTTTGTCTCAGTGGTGCCTATCTGACGCTACAACTGGTCACAGCAGCAGGACTGCAAGGCAGACGACACCCTTCAAACTCGCTGCTAAGGTCCCTGACATTATCATCTCTCTTGTTCGTGTTGTTTTATGAATACAGGAGATCACAGCTCAGACTTGAGGCTCATGGTGCTAAACTAGCCACATGCTCTCTTTGTCAGTTTGTTTGAAATGTATCCATCGCTAAATCAGTCTTTAGGCCTAATCTCACAGGGTTTAGCTACTTTCTGAAGTAGACACAAAGCCTTTCTTTGCCAGCTGGCAGTGCCTCCACCTCCAAACAATGAGTGAAACTGTCAGTTAACATCTCAGCTGAAGCATCTGGTATGTATCTTTTTTGTAAGATCCAGTGACACTGTACTGTTTAATTTTCAGGACATTCTGGATGAAATGAGGAAGGAGTTGTCAAAGCTAAAAGAAGAGCTCATTGATGGTAATTTCTATTCACACGTACATCCTACAGTCATTCGGGAAGTCCGTTGGGCACTGTTCAGGTGGCAGACAACAGGATGTGAAATAATAAACATGCTTTCTTCTCAGACGCATGCAGCAGCTCCTCTGATACCACCATGACGTAACTTAAATTGCAGTGCACACTGTGGTTTTTCACATGCATTTAAATTTTGTACTGTCAGCAGCATTATTGTAGTGGCAGGATTTTCAGTTTTGCATAGCCGCTCAAGACGCATTGCTTTAGGGCTCAAGCAGACAACTGGATACTGGCGGCATTCAACCTTTATTTTGGAGGTCACTGTCACCAGAGCTCAAATAGCTATATTTAACAGTGACATCTCCTTGATGAAGTGTGAAATGCCTCAAAACTTCAAAGCAACCATCAGGATACTTGAAATTTGTGATGTCTTCACGAAGCAGTCGCTGCTTTCAGCCATGCCTCAAGCCCTGCCCACCAGGACCTACAATCCAACCTTAGAGAGTTA
Organism: Echeneis naucrates; assembly: GCF_900963305.1. Taxonomy (NCBI): domain Eukaryota; kingdom Metazoa; phylum Chordata; class Actinopteri; order Carangiformes; family Echeneidae; genus Echeneis; species Echeneis naucrates. The sequence goes on from NC_042534.1 coordinate 16,214,036, forward strand.
GATTTTTGAGTGTTTACCTGAAGCATGCTGCAGTTTTGTTGGATCACTCAGAAAACAGTCAGCCAATCAGAAGAAAGACTCAGACTTCTCTCTTTAGCCAAGCTGTTGCTAGAGCTCCAAAGAGAGACTTTTTTAAATAAAGTACTGGAGAACTTCAACAGACTTACATCACTATCTGTGAATAAATTGTTTCTACCACGGTAGAACTGAGATCAAACATAAGCTCCTTGGTGTCAGGTGTGTGTGTAATATTACGAAGTAGAACTGCAGAATGAAGACGAATAATAATTTGTATCGATTTGTAAATGCTTCAACTAAATACATCTGGTTTAATCATCATTACATCTTTTCAAATTATTTTCTTGGACTAAGACTTGAGACTTTAAATCAGGTTCAGCTCAGGTTAAATATAACACCTTCTTTCACTTTGTGTCCTCAGCAATCAGGGAGGAGCTGGGCAAGTCCAGCACAGCATAAAGGATCCAGACTTGCCGTTCAGAGCATCTGTATCCATGTGACCCGACAGACAAACCACGGTCAATTTAAGACATGACAAAGGCGACAGCAGCAACACTACGGTGGAGACGGAGATGAGGAGAAAGATAATCACATTAATCCTGAGAGAAGACTTTATGTTAGGCGACAGAGCAGTGTCGGACTAAAACAGCAATGGACGGGGAAGTGGTGCTGGAAGGCTTGTAGCTGCAAAGTCTCTTGTTCCCACTGACCGCCCCAACCCCAACCCCACCCACCTCCCCTCCCCCCTCAAATTGAGGGCTTCTCATCCTATAAAGTGTGGGAGAGGGGGGGAGTGGGGGCATGGTCAGAAAGAGAAGCAAAAGTCTATATGCAAAGATGATTTCTGTCCCGTCGTCCTATGATAAAAAGAGGGGGGAAAAAAAAAAACACAAAAAATAATGCTGAACTCTTTGATGATACTGTATTAACCATCAGTGAACGGCAACTTTGATGCTAAGAATCTGATCTTTTGGGATTTACCAACAGCAAGTCTGATAGGGAAAGGTGGGGATGGAAAAATAAAGTTTTTTTTCCCATAATGCCATAGGGGTAGCGTGCGTGTGTGTGTGTGTGTGTGTTTGGGTTGTATGTGAGTGTGTATTGGGGACTGACAGTCTCTGGTGGAGTCCACCACTGCAGGACACTGTAAAGCTCGTCTTCCTTAAAAAAAAACAACAAAAAAAACTATTTTAGCCTGAACATGTACAAAAGAGAGAAAAAGTTATTTAGAAAAAAACACACAAAAACACTTATCTATCCACCATGTCTGTTTCAGTGTAGATCTATGGCCATATCAAGTAGCTCAATAATCCAGTCTTTAAACGGGAAGCTCTTCTCGTCTGTTGTCTCTTCCATCTTTGGAACTGTAGTCAAGACGTCATCATCGTCGTTTCCCCACCTGAAGTGAGCGCTCTGTGGAGATATTTTATTGTCATGCTAGTTGACCATGGCTAAACGTGTAGATAGAACCAACCTCCTTCCTGTACCTTTTAATTTGAAGGCTCTCTTCTCTCACCTCTCCTCTCTCCTGCCTATCATCAGTCTCCATCATGTCCGTCAAATTTAGGTATTGAGCGGGTGTTTTCTCTCCAAGGTGAAGGTCACAACAAGTCTGCCACGAAAATTGTATTGACTCACAAGTTTTATTACAAGCAATAAGTGTAGCATCTACTTTAAAGCCCACCTGCCCGACTCCCAACACCTCCAATCATATTCTCAGTGTGTATACTTTTACTGTGTTTGACAATAGGGTGACATGAAAGAATATCAAAACAACACTGTAACAATCACAACACTCCTTTGCTATGTGATGGATATAAGGATACTATATCTTTAGCCACATGAAAGTTGAACAGATTTTTTTTTTATGGTAAATTTTATTTTACAGCATTTATAAGAGTAAAACCTTTTTTTTTTTTTTGAAGTTGCACAGGTCAACCAAAATGTGTAAGAGCTGGTGTCCGTACGAGGACATGAATGTGCCATTCGCCCTTTCACCAGTGCTTACTGATGACATGTTTGTTTCATCTTTGCCTTTTCTTCCTGCCACTGTCAAATCCTTAAAACCAGAAGCTGTATTTTCCCTTAACGCAGCTGTGGAAGGGAAATGTAACTTTTATGTTCAAACACTTTTTGTGTCAAGTACTGGGGTTTGTTGAGTACAATCAACCTAAGAGGGACATGTTGGGAGCTGGGACAGGTGTCTGTAAACTGTAGCTGCTGCTCTGAGATTGCATGTGAAAGCAAAAGCACCTGTTAGTCACTTTTTTGTTCTTTATCTCCAGTTGAGATCCTGAGGCGCTCGCTAATGCAATCAAAGCTCATGACTCTTTAACTGCCACTTTAAAATGATGTCTGCAGGAAAGAAAACATCTGTGCTTAGCATCCAACTTTTGACCCTGCAGATGATTCTGAGGTGATAGAAAATCATACAGAAAAATCATTTAGCATTCTTGGTACCTTGGCGTCAAACCGATAACACAAAAGGCAATATGGAGTAAGCACTATGACTGTAGCTCATCCTTAACCTCTCCATCCTGGCAAAATTTACAAAAGAGGCCAAGACATTCTGCAAGTGCTTGGTCCTTTGATCGCATATTACAACGCGAGAGCATCGTTTAAATAGACCTTCCTTACTTGGTTACCCACTATAAAGTTGAAGCTTAATGAGGTCCAAACCACGTGTTCACACCTCTATTAAGGGCTGTGCACTTGTGATTAGGAGGTTTTTGATGTGTAAAATCTTATACAGGGCCCCTTTCAATTAGATTCATGCATAGCTTCAAACCTCAGACGTTTGTTAATCAGGGGCTGTCTGTAAGTTTATACAACTCAGCTGTTCAAGGGCTTGGATGTTATAGCTTTAATTCAAAATATTTTTCAAAATCGTGCCCTGAGAAAATGTTTATTGCCCTGAGTTTCTGTCATCTGTTTGAGTTTGGGTCAAAATGTGTAAAAAAAAGATACTGTGGTTAATAAAACAAAACCCAGTTTAGTCATATAGATGCTTCTTTACAGTGCATCTGCTTCAGCTGGTCTGTTTCATCTTCCAACTCTACATTGATAAAGTTGTTCCATTTTCTCATCCACCCTCTTTAAATGGAAACACACAAGCCACGAAGGCTCCCTGTCCCGAGTGTTTACACAGCATAGATTGCACTTTATAAAAAAAAAAAAAACAAAAAAAAAACAAACTAAACACAGAGCAGAACAGCATCCTTCGACAACAGTTGCATAAAAGCCTCTGTCGCCAATAATCGGGGCTATCTCACCAAAGGATTCAAGCCGGCAGTCCACTGCTAAACATGGTCGCTCTCAACAAAGTCGCCTTTCTTATTTTTGTATCATTGTTGTCAAGAGACCTAAAAAAAAAAAATAAACAGAAAGATGTTGATCTTTGTATCAGTCTCTGGACACGATGGCAGGTGAAGTGATTGGATCGAGGGAAGTTTTTCTTTGTGAAGCTATGTAGTCTGTGCCTTGTTCTGCATTTATATGTCAAAGATATAAAGATGACTAGTAATAATATCTAGGGACTGTACTTATGATCACACACAGTTGTTATTTTGTCTATCTTGTCTGTTTTTTCATCATGGTGGTTTTAGTTTGAAGGAGAACTTAATGACCTTGGTACTGTTCCCCAAGAGGAAAACACCTTTGCACCAAGATCCTCTTCATTTTTTTTTTTTTTTAACTTGCATATGGTTTCTTTCTATACATTTGCCAGGTTGATTTTCTTACAGCTCAGAAGTACAATCAAACCTTTGATATGAATTGAGGCTCTTAAGGGTTCAAAGATCATTTTCGCTCTGATTATTTTAGTATTTTTTTTTTTTTTTTCAAAACTCAAATATCCATATTTGGAAGTCCATATGAGTCTGACTGCAGTGTTGTGTTCCCTCATGCCATTTAAACATCACAGAGACTGTTTGTGTTCAGCAGCTAATCTTGGAAATTTCTGAGGGAAAGAAAAACTTGTCTGCTGCATGTTAATGTCAGATTGCTGATGGAAACATTTTGTATTAGTTTGTGAACCCAGATTTTCTGCTGAGGGAACTGAAAAATAATTGTGAATTTTGCGGGAATATTTGCAAGGATAAATTTGGCTGAAGCAAGTTTCATTGGATGGGTTTCCAGACTTATTCTTTTTACCATCTGCATTGTACCATACTGTTCTCATGTTAATTAGTCTTTCTTACATGCTAACATATTGTTTTGTTTGATCAAAATAAATAAAAATTGCAATATATGAATAGAAGTTGTTTTTTTTTTTTTTTCTTAAACTAGCATGACTATTATCAGGTGAGACTGTAGCAGTAAAACGTGTGTTGAATTTAGCAAATTTTTTTCTTTTATTGCTGAAGAATTCAGGTTTTCTTTTTTAAGAGAAATACTGAGTTCTCTTTTTAAAACGTTGAACATGGTAAGACATATACTGACAGGGTTACAGGTTACATGAGGCAGCAGGTGAACATTTAGTTCTGAGGTTGATGTTGAAGCAGGAAAAATGGTCAAGGGTGAGTATGAGAGGCCCTTTGGCAAGAACTGTGATGTCTATGGAATGGCATGTCAGTCAAGGCTCATTGGTGGTCGCAGGAAGTGAAGGCTAGACTGTGTGGTTTGATCCAACAGAAGAGCTACTGTAGTTCAAGCATATGAAATGCATTAGAAGTTTTTGGTGGAAAAAAGGTTTCCAGATCAAGTTCAGCTGTCTTTTTAAAGGAAATAGGGGTTTAGCAACAGAGTAGACAGGAAAAAAGAAAACTTTCCTTTGAAAGCCATCTGAATATATTGCTGAGTAGACTAGATTTTTTATTCATAATTTTTTGGTTATGGTATTTTACAATAAAAATATATTTACTTATGCTTTACTGATTTTAGGTTGTTGATACAAAAAAAAAAAAAAAGCTTATTCTCTAGATACAAAATAACAGGTAACTTACTCATTAGGCAGGAACTTTATAATTAATCCCTGGCAGTAACTGCAATGACCTCAGGTCTGCGGGAGGTAAAATAAAATAAATAAATAAATAATGTGTCTTAAGATTACAGAGGAAACCTCCTACACTTTATTGGTTATAAGAAAAAAAAGAAAAAAAGTTTCTTCACAGCTGTACTTTACAACTTCCTGTAGGCGGGGAATGAAGAGGTTTGGCAGTGCATCTGCAGTTCATTTGAGGTTTTCTGAAGCCAGAAAAGGGTTGCACTATGCCAAAAGCTGCATTGCAACAGGAAAACACCGTGTGCTGCAGGGAGATGGAGAGGAAGCTGCGAGGGTATTGATGCTGCAATAAGATTGGAGAGTTTGAATTTTTAAAATAACTCCACTTCCTCTTATTATGTTACGCAGACTTGAGAGGCTGACCTGACTGACAGTTGTGAATGTTGTCACTGCAGCCAGGTGTCTTTCAGGCGTGTTTTCTTATGCGAAATAACAAGGTATTTTAACCTGCATTTGCAGGTTAATAACATTGTCAGCACACACTTATTTATGCATGTGTCGACTTCCATGTGTTCCTGCTCTGTAGATGAAATAAATTTCAAATTTCACTTAATGCGTAGGACTAAAATAAATATGCATTATTTGATTACTAATGTATGCCCTCTAGAGTGGAAGAAAAAATTGACCGGGTTGGGAAAGTTGTGAGTGAATAGATGTATCCATTGTGTGAGACGTTCATATGGCCAACTCCTTCCATTCTGTCTGACGGTAATCGGACACCGGTAAACAAAGCAGTCGTGACTCCCTTCGTCCAATCGCAGTACGGCTAAAAAAATCCATAAATGGCCAATGAAATTGCTGAATATTTTGAAATGAACGTTGCGCTAGCCAATCAGAAGCCTTCGCGCCTTCCTCGTCACTGGTGGATTTTGTGTAGAGAGGGAGGGAGAAGCTCTACGTCAAACGTTCACAGAGTTCGATTTAAAATATTAAGTGAAATTTACATTAATTCTTTGTCTCTTGGAGGAAAAATATTATCGATCTTACCGATTTGGGATTATTTGCGTCATAATCGGGTGAGTGCATTTCTCCAACGCCTGTTTTTATCATGCGGAATAGTAAATAGCTGTATGTTTCCCTTTGTTAGGAAACTGGTGCTTAGCTGAAGCTAACTGTAGTTGCCGTATAACGGTGCTGCGGGCTACGACTATTTCCTGGAATCGTACCGCGCTCATGCTGCACACTTTACTCAATTTATAACATCTCATGGTGTTATTAAAAATGTTTTACTGTGTTTGCCGGTTTCACATCGACGCCGACTGAGGCATTTGGACGCGCTGTTCGTCAACATGTAGATGAACCGGGCGCAACGATCAAATCGTCATAAATTCGTCGCTGCCTGCTTAGTTCACGAAGTCCACCTTTATTAGACTGCAACCCTAAGATCAGCCCATCCGGCCCCTGTTGCCTGAGTGTCACCGATTCCGAAATGTATCCGTGACACGTTTCTAACTAAAGTCTCGCCCGTCACATTCATTTGTGCTCCCGTCGTCGGTTCGTTGGCGGATGTGCTCGTTTCTTCCTACACAGTTTGAATGCATGACGTTTTCCCTCCTCGGGGATAACAACGCTAACGTTAGCCGCATTTCGTTAAAGAAACAGCACGTACACGTTCATAGTTGATGTTGTTCCGTGAAAGGCACGATGCTGCTCACAGAGACCAGTCACACTCTCGTCTGTGCCCTCCAGCCGGAAAGGTTTTTAACCTTAGTTCAGCCGGGGTCGGAGCGTTAAAGCCCCGGGAAGCGCCCGTGCTGTCAGGCGGCATGAGGAGCACACTGTCGGGGCGGGGAAGTTAGTGAGAGCGGGTTGAATAAAAAAACAAAACAAAACAAAAAAAACACAGAGCAACTAAAACTAGATAGTTTTCACCCTGAATAGCTTTGTGTGCTAAAGCTGTTTGAGAAACAGCACAGATCGCACGAAGCTCATATTTCTGTCACTTGTCGACTTTTTTTTTTTTTTTTTTTGAGCGTCTATCAGAGTCGTTGTTGCCCCTTGTGGCAGTTGGGGTAAAAAAAAAAAAAAAGAAAAGCAGCCTCTTCACCAACCGTCAAAGGCAGTGAGGGCCTCACGGCCGGAGATGACACGCCAGGAATGATCTCTGACAAGCGGCACAAATATGAGAATTTACCAGAGGTGCTTTCAAGCATTCTATTTATTTATTTACACACCCCCTACAGGTTTTTATTTATGGGTTAGGGTTAGGGTTAACAGAAAACACTTCAATAAAGACGAGTAACTGGTTGGTTGTGCGAACGCAGAGATCATTTTTATTATGATTATCATTATTTATTGTCATTTGCACAGTAAATGAACGCGGTTCCGTGTACAATGCAATTCGTTTTGCTGTCCATAGTGAATTTCAAACATGTATAGAAAATAGATACATAGAATAAAAACAGGACAATAAATGGGATAAACTGCGTCCCGGAGATTGCATAATGCTCTAATGGAGTTTCCACGAACTTCGCTAATTTACCTTAACTTTGTAGCATTACAGTAAGAGTAAAAGCTTGCAGTGTGATGTTTTGAAGACCAAAGGGCATCTAAACTTTATCAAAGTGAAACACATACCTATCATTTTATCAGTACAGGCTATCGGCTCTTTGGTGGGAGGTTCACATGTTACATTTCCCGAAGGGCTGCATACCAGGTGGAGCTTAATACAGGTTTCAACAAGGGGGGGGGGGGGGGTCTGCATGACTTCTGAGTAAAACCCCACCCACGCATTAGCTGGATCCAGTCATCAGCTCAGCCCTGGATTTTAAGGGGAAACTCATCAGGATTCAGCCCTGACTTTCCCAAATGGAAGTTGCCAGACAAGACAGAAGAGCAGCACAGGGACTTACTCAGAGTGTGTCTTACTGAGGTGGTTTCCACACAGATGTTTGGAATTTTTCTCATTTTTTTCCAGTTTCATATCAGTCACCGGAGGAGTAAGACTTGACCTTCCCTACCCGTTTGTTGTAAACCTGGTGAGCAAACTTCTCAAAGGACTGTTGGAGCTTCTTGCATTAGTGTGTTTATAGAGAGTGATGTGAGCATCAGATTTTACTGTACAGTTGTCTAGTAGTCAGTAAACACATTGTCAGGGTTAGAAATAAGGGGTGATGTGAATTTAACTCTTGCCCATGTTGGATAGAAGTACACCCTGAAAATCTATTTTAGTCTCTGAGTATTTACATCTTAACTGAAATGTTCAACTACTACTTTAACCTGCAGGGTTCAAATTTGCCAGGCTGCTGGCGAGAGGCTGTCACTTTCTATGAGGTCATAATTGCTTTCTGTTTTCCTATATGTTGAAGTTCATGTTTCCATCCTTCCAACAACCTAATTCACTTGGCAAAGTGATACCATTACTTAATCAATTCATCTTCTACCGCTTATCTGTTTTTGGGTCGTGGGGGTTGCTGGAGCCAATCCAAGCTCACACTGGGGGGGACCGGGTTACACCCTGGACAGGTCACCAGTCCATCACAGGACAAAGTGACACTAATCAAATGTTTTGCAAGTGGTCTCTGTGTTCTTCTGCTGGCAGTGGTAAGACGAGATGGAAAAGAGATGTAGAATCATAGAAACAGTGGAATTGATATATCTGTGTTCATTTTTTAAGAATGAGCTACTTTTAACACAAAAATATGTTTAGGGTGATTTGATATTATTTACTGCTTACTTCTCTTTCTAGCAGAATTTGATATTGTTCCTGAGAACACAAATACTTTTAATACTAAGTACTGAAGTACTTTAACTGACCAGCCATTATAACCATTTTACGAACCCAGCTTGATTTTTTTTAACTGGCCTGCCTGAGGGCTAGAGTTGACAAACTTAACAGTCACACCCACAGTGAAGTGTAGTGTAATTGTACTGGCGCTGGTTTAAAACCCCCCGCCTGGTTGGCTGTGACTTGAATGGCCGAACAGCTTTGGGTAAACCTAGCAGGGACAGACCTGTCAGCAATTCTGCTGCAGTGTGGCAGTTTTCTAGACACTGAGGCTCCCTGGTCACTAATGTTCCATATTGCTGACCTTGCCTGGGCCACCTCATTGTGTCCATTAATGCACAGCACAAGGATTCTAAAGTGTTTGGCTATGTAGGATGTCCAGCCTCTCTAAATGTTCAGATGGTTTTAAAATTGTAAACCAAGAAAATGTTAGATCAAGGGCATAAATGCAGATGATAAACAATTGTATAGTTAGTACTATATACAATAGTATTGTATAGTTAATAAAGTTAGTTTGTATAGTTAATACGTTCAAACCTGTAGGGGGTGTGTAAATCACTTCAAAATAGGCAGGGACATTTTATGAGAGTAAATTTGGCCCTATTACATCTTCTGCAGAGCTTTAAGGACACATCAAATCACATCAAATCTGTAAAGGTCCCAATAAAGTCTGTGTCATCAGAAATTAGTGCAAGAAATAAAACCTAAGCAAATTTAACAGGTTACAGCACTGCTCATATACTCATCAGTTTTAATTAAAAAAAAAAAAAAGTAGATTTTACAAACAGAAAAAGAACATTGAAACAACGAAAGGTCTTAACTTCAAATAAACACCAGAACCAAAATATGTACCACAGTAGGAAAGAATGTTCAACCAAGTTAATACATTCAAGTTACTGTTTAATACTAGAAAATACAAAGTATCCTATGAAGTAGACTTTGTGTCTAGATACTCATAGAGCAAAATGCAAATGGAGAAACAACAACAATCCATAGTTTAACGACAAAAACAGTAATATTAGCTAAAGCTAGGGCTCGGGGGTAGAATATATCTTCCACTAATTATAAGGTTGGCAGTTCAATCTCCAGCTATGCCACCCTCCGATTTCAAATGGCCTTGGCAAGACACCTAACCATAATAAGCCTGTGGTGGGTGTGGGAATTCATGGTAGTGCTATATGATTAGTCGTTTAATGTGCTGTATGTATTTGTGTATATTTGTGAATGTGGCTTCTAGACTAAAAAAACAGACTATTTACCATTTATTAGAATCAATGGTCCGAACTTAGTTTTACCATTCAAAACTAAATCACATTCTGATTGAATCAGCAAAGCAGTTTCACTTGAGGCATTGTATGTATGTGTGTGTGTGTGTAGTGCAGAGCCCTCCTGGGTTTTATTGTCCTTTCTGGATGTTCTGGTGTGTAGTGGTCAGAGCAGCTCATTCATCTCTTGTCATGTTGTCATAATAATACTGGATGTTAGATTTTTGTCATGTGCTTTGTTCCTGTCACATGCTGTTGTAGTGTCTTCTGTAAGGCCTTAATCTGATCTTCACCAGATGACTAAGATATTATATAGCAACATTGGCATCATTCACACAGTTTGTTGTAGTTTCAGGCCTCACTGTATTGGACTTGATAGAGACAGAAATGGCAAGGTACAATGTGTTTCAAACGAGCCTTCTGTACTGTGCAGGTTTGCACTGAAATAAAAGCATGGTGATTAGTTTTGCTCTGAACTTTTAGGGAAAATCTTTCTCTCATATCTTATGCTGGCTACGCTAACCTCATTTTCCTTAGTCTCTCATTTTCTCACTCTCTCTTTATTCCCTCCATTTCATACTTTATTTCACATCATTTATTATCCTTTATTTTCTTTCACTCATTACCCTGTTTTTGACTCTTTCATAGGTCAATGAAGATGCCTGCAGTGAAGTACCAGAAAGGGGAAAAGGTGATGGGCCGCTGGCCTGGCAGCAACCTGTACTATGAGGTCAAAGTGTTGAGCTTTGATTCCATGAGTCAGCTCTACACTGTCATCTACAAGGATGGTACTGAGCTGGAGCTCAAGGAGCAAGACATCAAGGTAGAAGCAGAGACTGGACTTCACTCTGACTTTTTACAGTCTTGACCTGGTGTTCATGTATACATCTCATCATCTTTCCTACAAAACATCATCAACTGTAATCAATGGTTTCCCTCTTCTTTTTTTTTTTTTACGCTTTAGAGTGCTGCTGGTTTCCAGGCTCGTTCCCGATCCCGCTCTCGTTCTCGGTCACCAGGCCGCCGTCGCAGCCGCTCGCGCTCCCCAGCAAGGACAACACGGCGCTCATCCTCTCGAACAGCGGCGGCTGTCGCTGCCGCAGCCATAACAGACAGCGTGCCATCCTCTCGTAGGGAGACGAGACTGAAGGATACACTAGAGGTCAGGCCCAGCCCTCTGGTAATTTCCACTTCTCACTCTTAGCACAGCACAGCACTGATGACGGTGAAAGAACTGGCGTAAAATAAGGAGACTTGATTATGACTTTATCAGTTGGTTATTATTATTGTAATTTGTTCGTTACAATTTAGTTTTTTTGAAACAATAAGAAAACATTACAAGGAGAGTGAGCTGATGGACTGCCTAATGTACACCCTGCTTTTTGATCCATTTATGACAACTTGGGCAATTATCCCATAGAGTTCAATACCATCTGATTGTTTTTACAACATCTAGATCTCCTGGTGGTCATTAGATAGAATGCAGGCATAAGGCTCTTGAACATTGGTTTCTCTTTTCAGACCCAGATCATAAGTCTACTTTTATAGACATGATAACAACCCATATGCCTCCTGTAGGTGACAAATTAATTTTAGTCAGCAGCTAATAAAAAATGTGCATTTAATTGTTTTCCTTTTTTTTATCAGTATTATCTTATCTATTATTATTATCTCTATTATGTAATAATTTGCACATTGACATTTGTAGCTTGTGCGAAAACATCCCAAAGGCTGTCTCTGCTTTGGGACTTTGAGCTGTCATGTCCCTCATCTTCACATGGTTCTCCCCCCTTCTTGTCTCTTCATCAACGCCCCTTTCATTGTTGATGGGCGACAATAGACAACGGCGCCTGAAAACAATAGCAACAATAAACATGAAACGCTAGAGGAGAAACAAAAAGAAGAGAATAACACAACTACCAAAGTCTACGAGGTGAGTTTGATATGTTAATAAAATCTATTCGTCTGTGAGGAGAAGCAAAGTAAGACAGAATCTCTCTGCAGACATATTTGGAGGCAGAGCCCGAGAAGAACCAGGCCCGTTATAATCTACGGCGCAGGAAAGATGACGGAGCAGCCAAAGAAGTCACAGCAAAACCAGAGCAGCTGGAAGTGGAGGAGGCCAAGAAGGCTGTGGCTCCAATTGCCACACTCACTACCCAACTTGACTTTGGAGGCAAGTTAGGTAGGTGACAGGATGTGGTTCCATGTCATATGCAATCAGTCCATACCTTCCCCAATATAGAGATGGCTCAGCTAAATGAATCTCTGCCTCACACACTCCTTACTTTTTAATCATTCACTTTGATGGTTTCGCAAAAATTTGTTATGACAAACTGAATCGCAGCAAGCTGAAACCATTATTGATGTGTATTTTCCTTCTTGCAGGAGCTTACTTCTGGCTGCTCTTCCTGCCAGCCTGGGTTCTCTTCCTCATAATCCAAGTCAACCTGGAGGACCCCAGCCTTGCCAACTTCCCCCCTCCTCTGCCCCCTCTTGAAGCCTTCTTGGATGCCCAGGCCCTTGCCTTTGTCATCCTCTGGATAGCGTTCCAGGCCATGCTGTACATTCTGCCTGTTGGAAAGGTAAGTGAGATGAGCTGAAGCCAAGTGTGTAAAATCACCAGCACAGTAATCCTGGGACCAATTTATCATATATTCCATGCGTGTGCATTCACCTGACAAATGAGGACTCATTTCAGGTCCTACATGTTTATTTCCTTTCCAATATTTAGAACCAGTAACACATATGCCTGTGGAATCTGTCTATGTATCCTGTTTGGATTATTAGAGTATTGTAGAAATGTGTCTTCATTTGATGCCAGCCTCAGTCTGATAGAAAGCACACCTCAAGCCCTGTGGTAAGGCGGTAATCGCTTAGCTCTCTTTGCTCACTTTGTTCTACTATGTGTAGAGGAAAGGCACATGTGCACTGGCACATGACTTTTCCTGTGTAATGGCTCTGGCATGATGCACAAATTGGATCAGGAATAACAGAGATACTCTTGGCTTTTCTTCCTCTTGATATCTTACATTGACTTCACTCTACCCACCATGTGCACATTTCCACTTTTTTGTTTAGATGGTTAGTTAAAGATGTGTAGCATACATTTTCAGTGTCCTGCTCACATTCAGTTATAACTACACTGACACAGTGAAGACAGACTAAGCCCAGATTTAATTTCTCCCTTTGATGTTTACTTCATGGTTTACCTGACTGCTTGGCTCCTGTGAGCTTAGATTGTCGATACGCAGTGGGTGCACATGTTAAAGCACATGTATTTTAACTTGTGACTGGCTGATTCTCATTCCCAACATGACCTCTCCCTCTGTAGTGACTGAAAATGTTAATCCCATTATTTCTTTCTGGTTTTCTCTAGTTGAGTGAGGGCATGCCACTGATGTCTGGGGAAAGGCTGAAGTACAGAACCAATGGTGAGTGTATGTGAAACGGTTGTATAACTCCTGAGTGATTGAAAGATTTTATTGTTTCTCAGGTTTAGTCAATTTTGATGCACTGACAAGGTTTGTTTCAGATTTTTGCCCAGACCAGTAAATTAACAAGGATAGCCTAAGTGACAAAAAACAGCTTTCTTTATAATGTAACAGAAGCACAACTACACTACTGGTGAAAAGTATCACTTTCTTTTCTCCAGTTGTTACATAGTGTACACTGACAAGAAAGCATTGAACTGATAAGTAACTTAGATTCATAATTAGATAAAGAAAATATATAATGATAAAGAAATGGCAGAAGTTTGCATTTATATTGGAGCCACAACATTGATGTAAAGTTCACCCCAACACGGTTGCAGAACCCCTTCAATGCTGTACTTGTCTTTGATTTATCTCATCCCTCTGTACTTTATGTCCTAACAGGTTTCTTTGCCATTGTGGTGAGCGCTGTAGTAGTGGCAGTAGCATTGCACCAGGGCCTCGACCTCACTTACATCCACAGTCACTTCCTGCAGCTTGCCGTGGCAACCTTCCTCATTGCCACCCTGCTCAGCGTTTATCTGTATGTTCGTTCACGCTACGCTCCCCAAGAGCAGCTGGCACTGGGAGGAAACTCTGGTATGGAGAAAGATTAAATTACCAACTCACAGAGCTAATCTGTGATGTGCTTCTTTTATGATTTCAGTAGTTTTGACTGTGGTACAAGGGTTTGTTTGCCTTTTTTTTTTTTTAGTCTTCACATATGTCTGATTTCCTTTCTCATCCATTGTTTCTGCAGGAAATGTGGTTTATGACTTTTTCAAAGGACACGAACTGAACCCCCGCATCAAAGACTTTGACCTGAAATTCTTCTGTGAGATGCGCCCAGGACTGATCGGCTGGGTGAGAGATATTTGTTTCAAAAATGCATTTAGTAGATACCTAAAATAAGATACTGTGATTATTGTTATTATGGAAGAAATCTCAGCTTTCCTTGACGGTTTGTGAGTGTATGTATGTTTGTAGTGCTCTTGCATGTGCTCTGCTTCCATTCACTACAAAAGAAGCATGGTCACATATATACTCTTGCTGTGCTCTTGCAACCATCTGCAGCAGAAGCACAGGCATTTGTGCATCTGCTGTGCCAAAATGTGGCTTTATTTCACAAACACAGTCATTACAGAGTCTCTGCCTTGACAAAAAGGAGCCTGAGTTACTGAAGCATCTCTGCAACAGATGTGTTGACCTGAAAAATAACTTTTTTCACCTTCAAAAATTAAACAAGATAATTAACAGGATTGATAACTGTCTCATAATTTTGTTTACTTATCAAAGAGGCAAACATCTCAACTAGCAACACATGGTAAATTTGTTATGGTGAAGTTTAATCTCAAGATCATGAGTAGAGCTCTAAAACAGACTCTGTGTTGTGATAAATGAGAGGTTTTTTTTGTTTTTGGTTTTATTTATTTGTTTATTTTTTATTTTTTGCATTGTTTCAATGTCGTATTGAAATATTAAGACAGGTATCATCACAGTTGTGTTTTTGATGCTAGTCCTCATTTTCATAAATGTTCTGAATGGTTCACACTCAATTCAAATTTAATCTCCCCCCCCCCCCCCCCCCCCTTCTTCTTCTTCTTCAGTGTTTGATCAACTTTGCGATGGCGCTGGCTGAGATGAAGCAGCAAAATCTAGAGGCTCCGTCGAACAGCATGATTCTGGTGAACCTCTTCCAGCTGCTCTACGTTGTGGATGGCCTCTGGAATGAGGTAACAGCACAATACAAAGTTTCCCAAAGGAAATTACATGAATCAAATCATGATGATCATAATGATCAGACACAAGATAAGTATAATGACTCAGTGTGGGCTTGTTTCCTCAGGAGGCCATCCTGACCACCATGGACTTGATGCATGATGGCTTTGGCTTCATGTTGGCTTTCGGTGATTTGGTGTGGGTTCCCTTTACTTACACCATGCAGGCTTATTACCTGGTCAGGCACCCTAACCCCCTGAGCTTCCCAGCACTTACAGCCATCGTCATACTCAAGCGTGAGTGGGATTTACTGAGCAACTGAATCCAGGGTTTGGATTATGGAGTTCACATTACTGCATAGATACTCATTTATTAATTTCACAGGAATTTAAGATACAGTTTATTTGAGATTGTTACAATAATTAACAAGCAAGGTTGCACACATTCCTTTGCTGAGGCCCTTTGTGGTTGAGATGCTTAAGATGAGATATGAGATGTACAAAACCATTTCAGCTGTGTAGATTGCGGTGGTAAAGTTTTCTCTTGGTCTCTGTCCATTAGTCGTCGGCTTCTACATCTTCAGAAAATCAAACTCTGAGAAGAATGCCTTCAGAAGGAACCCATCAGACCCCAAACTGTCCTGTAAGTTTTCCTGCAGCAGTATGACTAAGGATGTCTTTTCCCTTTGCACATTTCTTTATTTCACTCCAAAGCCAAATAACTAAGCTGGAGATCACAGATGTAAATAATTTTTTAAGAGTCCACATCTGTAAAATGACCGTACTTCCAAATGCGGTTTCTCCTGGCGATTAATAAAAAACAAGATCATCAGCAGCCAAACTCCAAACTTGAAAGTTGATGCTTCAGTACAGCCATTACACTGATTGTTGTGTGAAATATGTCCATAGCTGAGTGTTCAGCAGAGGTATGAACCAGCTGCAGTGTTTTATTATGTTTACTCACAATAGTAACAGGATTATTTTTCTTTCAAAATCTTTCGAAAATACAGATATAAATGGACACGTTGAATTTTATTATGTTAACAACTGATGCTATTTGAATAAATTTAAATTAAATATCAGATTCATCAACAGCAGATTCTTGCCCATTTTGCCCCTCTAACTTCTGCCTGTTTTTTGCCTCCAGATCTGAAGACCATCCCTACAGCTACAGGGAAGAGTCTGCTGGTTTCAGGCTGGTGGGGTGTCATCCGCCACCCTAACTACCTGGGAGACCTTCTCATGGCTCTGGCCTGGTCCCTGCCCTGCGGTTAGTTACACTTTTAGCATGTTCTATATTGTTAACTCAGTATGAGAAATAAAAGTCTATTAATAGTATTCTTATTATTAGAATCCTAACTGTAAATCAGTTTCTGCATTTACATGCAAATAATAATCCAGTTTTAAGTTGTAATCTGTTTACTTTGCTGACAATGAGAATTTCACTCACACTCCTGGTCACATGCAGCCTTGCAAACTCGGATTCGCTCAGACTAAACGGTTTTGACCTTGACATCTTTACATACAGTGAAAAGGCATGAATAATAGGTGTTTGTGTGATTTTTGTGTTTCTGTATGTTCTGCAGTAATGTAAGAAGTTAAAAGTGGATGACGGTGCTGTCTAATAAATTAAGAGAGGGTTTGATCATTATATTTTGTGCATTTACAGGCTTCAGCCACCTCCTGCCATGGTACTACATGATCTACTTCATCATCCTGCTTGTGCACCGAGACTCACGCGACATGAGTGAGTGCAGGAGGAAGTACGGCTCGGCGTGGGATGAGTACTGCCGGACAGTTCGCTACCGGATCATTCCCTGCGTATACTGAAGAACCTGACTTGGACACTCCAGCTGAGGCCCTTTATTGAAATTTTCGCCCACAGTCATGGCTGTGAATGCTGAACGCCCCCCCCCCCCCCCCCAAAAAAAAAAAAAAAATGAGAGGGAAATTTAACTGACTGAATTTGAGAAACCTTTTTTATTGTTTAAACCAAAGTATTCTTTCAACATGTCTGGATTTCTGGATTGAAGAAGCTTTAGAAGGAAGTAAGAGACTCATTGGTTTTACGGACTGTTTTTATATGTTTTAAAAAAAAAAATAGGAAAAACCTTCAAAATGCTTGAAATTCTTACTAAATGGGGAACACAAATGAAATGCCTCTGCTAGGAATGTCTTGTTAGGATGTATATTATTGTACATACACATTTGTTTTAAGAACAGACCACTTGCATACTTGTTAAGTTTTATCAGCGCCCATATTCAGAAATTGCAATATCATCTTGATAATTATGAATTATTTTGTAAGTAAAACTTGTTACTATCATTTTACAGCTTCTGTATGTTGTGAAGGATGCCACATTATGTTTTGTTTTGTTTTTTTTTCGACAGTAAGCTGAAGTAGGACTAATGTTCATTCTCAGGACCCAGAATTTTGTAAGAAAGCTGAATTAGAAAAGTATTGTCGTCATTTTTTTTATGTATAGTTTCTTATTGATAGTTTTTGAGAGTGTAAAATAATTTCCAATGGCTTCAAGAAGAATGCACTAATGTGGGATGGCTTTTTTTCTCTCTCTCTTTCATTCTTTCTTTTATTTAAATTTTTTTTTATCAGTTCCATAGTGGATTTGATTTGGCTTGGCTACCTCAGGTTGACCAGTTCTCCCTCCTGTTCGCCCTCTGGTCTCAGGCAGTGCGGGGAGTGTGATGTCACTGCTGCCGTAGTGAGAGGAGAACCAGTCAAAATTGTTGATTGTTTCGGCAAGAATGTGAGCCTCCGTTATCAGATTTTCAAAATGAAATTCCCTTATGCTTTTTAAGATTTTTCTTCAATTGATGAAAGCATCTGTATCTGGTCTTGATGTAGACTCTTTTGTGGCCTGCTTGTTGATTTCCCGCCACATGAATTAGTTTGACCTATTTAAGCTTTAACTACACAGCTCATGACACCATTTTAATGAAGTTTAGACTGTGAGCCCATGCAGATCTGAGCAGTCTGCAGCTTTTGTAACCTGTGTATTTTCCAGACCCCCCCCCCCAAAGAACATTTCTGCCTGTGCAGCTGTAGATAAGACCAGATGTAGCATTACAGTATATTTAGGTAGCTTTTTTTAATGCTGTGCTGATTGAATACTCTGTAAATATATATTTTTTCATCATGTTAAGGAAAAGAGATGAAAGTAGTGATTTTCCTTAGTGGATAATTTAATGTTGCCCACCCCCCTCCTAATTTAACTGCTCAATTCAACCACTGTAGTGATGTTTACACTTAGATTTGCCATGTTTGTCATGGGTCGTTCTTCAACATATGAAAATATATCATAGTCAGCCAACCCTCATTGCCTGACCAGAGGAAGAAAAAAAAAAAAAAAAAACAGCACACACTGAGGTCACCATCATCCTGTTCTACCCCAGGACTCGCTTTTGCGATTGTGTATTCTTAATGTGGTGGTAGCCTTCTCTCTGCGATTTGGCTGTGAGTCTGTGAGTGAAGAGCAATAATAAATTGGATGTTTATTTTGATACATGGAATCAGTGAATGAGAAGTTGGGCTGTAAGAAAAGATCAAATCTGCAGCTTATCTGTACAAAATTTTGCAGCATAAAATAAAGATTTACAGTATTTCCTTTTTTTGCTTCATGTAGACTTCATTTATTCACATACATGAAAGATTTGACAGTTTGAGCAAATATGGTTAAGAAGCCACAAGAAGCCTACGCTCTGCTCCGCACACATGTTCACAGAAATAGTGTGTTTATGTAACATCACTGCAGGTGTTTATTTTAAAAGGTTTACAACATCTACTTTCCATTCCATTCATCCATCCATCTACACCTCTGGCCACCCTGGACAGGTCACCTGTCCGTCACAGAGCAAACATTAAGAGAAACCATTCACACTCATGCCTCCAAGTCAGCACTTAACCTTAACCTGCATGTTTTTGTACTGTGGAATGCCCCACACCAGGAAATCAAACCCTGAACCTTGTTGAAGAGAGGCACCAGATGTAACCACTTTTCTAACCGTTATAAACTCAAAATTTCACTACCCTAATTCACACCTACAGTATGAATGTCAAGTACTGCGATCGGACCCTGGGCTAGACTACAGGTACTTGCCTGCCACAGTACTTTCGGTAGTGGCCATCATCCTGGTCCCTTAGGGGTCAGTATGGTCTGAAGGTTTACCACCTTGTTGGAATGCATTTTGGCCTCACCTGATCTACATGGTAACTCTGTTTTGACTCAAAACAACACCCAGCTGCTGGTGTTCTGGCAGCTCTTCCTTTACGTAGCTAAAGCAAAATGCAGCCATCCACCTGGCGTTGCTCAACACATCGGTCTCCACCAGCAACTTATAGTCACGTGAATAGGTTCAAGTCACTAATGCTTCTTCCAAGACCTCTGGGTCTGCACCTTGGCATCACTATTAGTATATCCGGATTAGTAACCCTGTGTGTTTTATTCACAAATTATTCTAAGAAAAAAAATCAGATTCTTCACTTCTTCTATTTAACCAATAGAGAGCAGCAAAAACTAAACCCTGATCTGGCTTTGCAGTGGCAAGCGAGTGTCTTGCAATCTTTGGAAAAAAAAAAAAAAAAATGCATTTTAAAGGAGGCGATCACGTGAGTTGAACAAGGTGCCACTCCTAACTTGAGCATGTGAACAAGTCTAATATCTGTGTGGCAGAAATGTGCTGCGTTTGTCAGATTAAAGTTGAGTCAAACTACATGGCATTAACAATTATCACAAACCATCAGATACTCTTTTGCAACTGACAGATTTACTTCTGTCACTCTCACACATACATACACACACACACACACACACACACACACACACACACACACACACACACACACACGTGCTGAGTTAATCTGGATTTGGTGGGTGGAAGATTGCTGCACTTGATGGCGAGCCAACCTCATGACATAACATAAAGCTTTTTATCCGTCTCTCTTCATTAGAGATTCGTCTACACACACACACACACACACACACACCAGCTGTCAGCCCATGGTCCAGATGTGTCAAAAATCACACCAACCCCCCATTCCAAAGAAAAAAAAAAAACAAAGCTAAAGTTTTAACTCATTACTGCAGACTGAGAATCAGTTTAAGTTGCTGTCTGTAATTTTAATCGTCTGACAAGGTTAAAAAAAAATGCTGGCAGAGGAACAGAGAGAAACGTCTCCACTGTGAATGCAGAAAAATTGAAGAATAAGCCGATAAAAACAAGTGAGATTAACTGTAACATTTAAAAAAGGTTTAGTTTTTCCTCTCCCTCATTTTGACAAAAGCTTTGTGGGTAAAGTGAATTTCTGTTATTACCAGACTCCCATCTAAACTTAGCACAAAAAAGTAAGGACATTTGTGTTCAGTAGATTCTTTCTTTGCTGTAACAATGCTTCTTGGCAATAAAGTATACTTTTGGAAAGCCCATTTGTTTCCCTTTTAAATGGTGCCACATTTGTTAGGAACATGCATCTGTGGGATGAGTATGAGGGTTAGGGTTAGAAAAATAATTGGCCGTGGACTCCTGTTTTGAGCTTCTGGCACTCCCAGCACAGGCCCTGCTACAGTAGTCAGTAGGTGTGTGCTCCAGGAATCAGCGTGCCACGTTTGACTCATCTGGATAGGGCCCATGCGATAGGACAACTTCAAGCTGGTGTTCTGCAAAACTGAGTTGTGGCAATAATTGGAGTGAGCCCTAGTACTACCTCCACAGTGAGAGCCAAGTTCCATAGAAGACCCAGAAAACTGTTTGCTCGCCCTGTCAGTACTTACGTGCCTTAGGCAGTCTGCTACAGATTTGCAGGATGATACGGCCAACGGCTCTCTGCCCAGACAATCTGGAACAGGCTGCACGCAGTCAATCTCCAGTCTCATAGGCCAGGAGGCCTTCCATGACTGCCCTTCATCGTCAGGCCCCTTTGTGCTGAACCTGAACATGTAGAGGAACATTATGTTCAGGGATGAAACCTGATTCTGCCTAAGGCAGTTGGACCATAGAGTGTGGAGAAGACGCAGGGAACCTTATGCTGATTGCTGCACCAATAGATTAACATCTTTTGGTGGGGGCAGCGTGATGGTGTGGGGCTGCATCTCCCTCACTGGAAAAATTAGGATTGTCATCATCAGAGGCAACATCAATGCAGAGAGATCGAGATGAGATTTTGCAACCAGTGGCAGTCCCATATCTCCACAGCCTGGGACCAAAGGATATCCTCCAAGTCGACAACAATCGCCCCCACAGAGTGGAGTTTAACAGAGACTGCCTCCAGAAATTGGGAGTGGAGAGGATGAAATGGCCTGCCAGCAGTCCTGGCCTGGCAGGTGCCAGGCTGTTGTGGCTGTGAATGGTTCTGAGGCTCCTGTTTATTAAATGAAGAAATTGGTAAATTACCAACATGTCTTGCTTCTTCAAACTTCAATCATCCAGTCCAAACAACAAACAAGAGTCAATGGCAGAATAAGCTGTTTGGCATTTGCAGAAAAGATTTGGCAAATTTGTCATAGGCACAATCCACATACTCAGCCCCGCTGCTCATCCCACAAATGCATGCTCCTTACAAACGATGCACCATTTAAAAGGGAAATAAACAGTCTTTCCAACCGTATCAGATTTATTGCCAAGACGCATTGTTACAACAAAGAAAGAATCTACTAAACACATATTTCCTTACTTTTTGTGCCAAGTTTATGATGGTGTTTATAAATGCAATAGTGTCCATGCCAGAAAACACAAGTGCTAACCATTTGGACTAATAATTCTGTTCCTGGCAGAATCAACTAAAGAAAGTGAGCAACAGTTCAATATTTTAGGAAATAGAATAAAGTATATTTTCTTTGCTAATATGAGTGATGCTGATGTCGTGTCTATGTCTTCAGCACAGAGCTGGAGACAGGACAGCGTTGGCTTCTTAGCCTCACATAAAGACTGGAAGCAGCTAGTTTGGCTACATCCAAGGTACAAAATACACTTCTAAATGTGTGATGGTAATATCACAAATTGTACTTTATGAGAAATCAGGACCTGACAGCCGTATTTGTGTGTGGTCAGACTACGCTGGGTCTGACCACACAGAGGGAGCTACAGAGCTAACCCAGCTGTTCCTTAACAACATTAGTCGCTCATGAAGAGGTTAATTTAGCTGCTGCTAAGGCATCAATGATCGCAGAGCTGAGTGTTTCTTCATTGAAAGGAGGGGTGGGGGGGGGGAGACAAAGAGTGGAGACTTTTCTCAACGGGTGAGATGTTTGTCTCTTCTCCAGACTAGCTTCACCCACTCACCGGCCCAGTATTTATTTACAGCACTAACTGCAGCGTGGTTCTGGAGCAAAGAGCTATAAACTGTATCTATTCATCCAAGTAATTAGTTCCATGTGCTGCAAGCCGAACCCTCTAATGAGCAGCAGTGAAGGCTGCTGGGATATGATGTACTCAGCTACAACCTACAGCTGAGCCCTAGTCTAGGCCCAGCTACTGACTGAGAAAACAGTAAAGTGACCAGGAAGGCCAGCACAGCCCACCTAAAGGTGATGGGGATGCCTCAAAGAGGCTATGCTAACAGTTGTAAGCCTGCTGCCAAGTAACTGTCCAACTCCACACCTTTATGTGCTTGAGTGACTCTTAAGCTCAGCGTAATGAGATGGCTGGTCTATATTCAGACAGCAAACTAAAATGCAGGAGAACAATCACAGCCAGTCCAGACGGGAACAAACGCTGTGGAGCCAACACTGGCATTCCCCCAGTGTGGCCATTACACTGACTGAGCAGCCAACATTACAGCAGAGTATCATCGCAGATCTCCAGTCATTGGCACGGCAAACCTGTTCATGGTGAGTTCAGGCCAAGAGCAGGACTAAACTCTCAACTGCATTGTCTGGGAGGCAGTTCCAGTGTGATGTCATGATGTAGAATCAGAGACAGTTGGCATTTGTCCAATTAAATTTCATATATACAGGGTAGAACTTCGCCTCTGTTGGTGAGATGATTAGCTTCCACAGACTCAGAAAACATGCATTGGAGTGTATAAAAAAGGAGGCAGTGGAGCTCAGAACTTCCCTGCAGGCAGACAAACAGTCCCCGAAGCAGAAAAAAAAAAAACAAAACAGTGGAATTACCCATTCATATGATGAAAAGATTATGCTGCTTCTTTCCTTTTTTTTCCTCCCCTCCAGTGTCACCATCACAGCAGAGGGAGGAAAACGTCACCAGAGAGGCATTAGATAAGTTGCTCCAACTCCAAGAGGTATCACACGCAAGTAAACAAAAGACAAGCAAATCCCAAAAAAAACAAAAAAAAAAAACAAATCCAAACAGAGACAAGATAGCCCATCTGTTTAATTTTTCAATGCTTCGTAGGTTAAAGCATGAACAGGTGCATCCTAGCTCGGTTCAGGAATTTTTGACCTGTAGAAAGTCTTGCTACAGCTCATCCTTGCTGTAGTTGCTTGTTTTGTGTGTGACTGCTGTGTCCAGTTACAGCACACAGCGCCTGTGTTTTAAGTTGCAGTATATTCAGACCTCTGGGCTACTCTATGAATGTCTGTCAGCTTGGCAGCAGAAGGGTGGAGAGGGAAGACAAACTGTGTGTGGGGAGGTAGGTGAGCGAGGCGGAGTGGCCCCTGATGCATCATGTCCACAATGAGCTGGAAAAACAGAGTCATCGAAGGCACGAATGGTTTCATTCCCAGATGGGTGACATCCAGCCCGTCCTAGAAATGATACAAAGCACTGACCAATAGTTTACAGAGTACATTCCACCAAGAAGTCTGTGACTAAAAGTGGTCAAACACAGTTGGGCGGGGGGGGGGGGGGGGGGGGGGGGGGGGGGGGGGGGGTGGACTCTGACGTGTGTGGCAGAAGTCCCCTCGGGCGCTTACAACATTCTCATATTGATGTCAACACAACTGCATGTTAGCAGGACTCATCAAGTGATAGCCCGAGGGCCAGAAAGTGGAATAAATAGGTTGCCTTTTAACTCCCAGCATCTGATATTCAAGAGTCACCACTGTGTCTCAGTGACGAAATCTTCAGTTACTGCAGACTTCAGCAAAGTCTTCAGTCACCACATGGGAATCTCACTCCTTTGAGTATGTCTGGCACAGTAAGGCGCCCAAAGAAGGGGGAGGCTGGTAAACAAATGATGAATGAGTGAGCCCTGCTCAGTGTGCTTCCTTTGATCAGCCAGGTGGATCGAGAAACTTGAGGTTGCTGTCTGACTCCTGTCAGGGTGGGCAGAGGCAGCAACAGTGACTGACTGGTGATGACATGCAAGCAATAGGGTTAGATGCACTTTTCTATCCATCCCAATATATAGAGGGAAGAAAAGAAAAGAAAAAAAAAAAAGGCAGATCAAGATTGAATATTGCAGCAAGTGTTGCACATTTCCATGTGGCTCATTCATTTATGAACCGCTGTTTGGGGCCGATGGGCTAAACATGTATGAATGTTGTCTCATTGCAAAGAGGTAGTGTGGTTCAAACCGCAGGCCTGCCTTTGTTTTGGATGTTCCCTTGTGTCTGAAAGGCTTTACTCCTACAATGGAAAAAACACATATACAAAATGTCCCTCTCTATTCCATACAGGTTAAGGAGCCTGGTTCATACAATCAGAGCATGCATGTTAAGTCTAATTTGGAACTCTAACGGCCAATAGGCAACTGTGAGCATGACCCTACACAGATAATGGATGGATGTTGTAGTCAGGACAACTTGATATTAGAAATTAAGACCATAGTCAGGAATTCACTTTGGCTCATCAGAATGGAGATCAGATACACAAGAACATTCACACTGACAAAAGGTGCTCAAATATTTACCCACCATATATATTACTGCGTTGAGTGAATAAAAACCAGAGGGGTTCAGGCAGACAAGTACACCAGGAAGCCAGCAGTAACACAGGGATCAGGCGATGATGGGGTTGGGAAAAGTAGGGCTGATGGCAGGCCTGAGAGAAAAGGAGAATAAAAAAAAAAAAAAAAAAAAAAAAAAAAGAGACAAGAGAGTCCAAGATAAAACTACTGCACCACAATCCTCCACAAAATTAAAAAATAAATAAAACAGAGTCAACACCTATACTGATTTTATATATATATATATATATATATATATATATATATAAATAAATTAATATAAATAAATAAATGAGAGAGAAAATTTTATAAATAAACAAAAACAAAAAATAAAAAAAACCCATACACAAACAACTCTATCGGCAAGCGCTGTCGCCCCACAATGAGAAGGCTGCTGGTCCGGTTCCTGGCCTGGGGCCTTTCTGTGTGTCCTCCCTGTGCCTGCGTGGGTTTCCTCCCACCGTCCAAAGACATCACATTCAGGTTAACTGGTGACTCCAACTTGTCCGTAGGTCTGAGTGTGAGTGGTTGTTGGCCCTGTGTTGGACTGGCGACCTGTCCAGGGCATACCACACCTTCACCCACTATGAGTTGAGATTGGCTCCAACACCACTATACCACTAGGCAATCGGGTGATAGGAAGCAGGTGTGCAGAGGCCACCGCCCAGACCGTGGGAAGAAGGAAAACATGAGACACAAAGAGAGCGCACAGAGGTGAACTGGATCCTGCCAACCACAAATTCTATTAAAGAGGTCTCCAACTCCGGTCTCCAACAGCTACTGTCCTGCATGTTTTAAATTCCTGCTCCAAACACACCTTATTCAAAGGAGTGGCTTCTCCACTCCACTCAGACCTCAGCAGAGCTTGATCACAAGCTGATCATTTGAATCAGGTGTGTTTGGACCTCTGCTCTATTAGATGAGCCATTAAATCGAGTCATTTCATCATTTACATAGGTTCATCTTCAATAACAGCTTGCTTCTTCTTTTTTAAAATAACATTAACATTAACCATAGGGAATTATCAACACGCTGTCGCAGCTCATGTACTGTTTAGGTTTCAGCTTTGTTCCTACAGCAGGAGGCAGCTGTTTTAAGTGAATACATTAAACCCACTGTCCACTTTCTGCTGCGCACCAAGCGAAGCAGACCCACAGTTAGAGACTGGCTAGTGAACACGGTGAGGCTTAGAGCTGCAGAACTGTTTGGGTTTTTTTTTTTTTTTTGTTTTGTTTTTTCTGAGGATTTGGTGGAGACGAATGAACCAATCACAGCAAGGTAGTGAATTGTCTGCATCACCGCCCAACTCGACAACTGATTTTTAGTTAGCTCAGTGAAATTAATTGTTTGCACCTCGACTGTCTTATTTTGAATTGTAAACAGGCTGTTGCCAGCTAAATCATTTCAGATCAATTCCCTTTCTCTGCCACAGCATCTATTTTATTCTGTACAGTGGTGAGAGCCATTTTAGAAGTGTGCACGTAACAGAGTGTGTATGCATATGCGTGCATGTGTCTGTGTGAGTGTGGAAACACATGCTTGTCTGCACATGTCACAAATATACAAGGAACTGACATTAACACGGCCCCTGCTGGTGATGTGCAGGTGACGACAGGGGATGCTCGTTGTCGCTCATTTTGCATCCATGTCACTCATCGATTCTTCAGTTTCATTGTCTTGAAAAGCAGATACAATAAAGAGCAACAAGAAGTGGTAACTGAGTGCAGCTTGTTCCAGGATCTGGAAGGTTACTTGTAAATCTGTAAGCAATTTGGCATTCAGGATATTGCAGATATGATGCAGAAGTGAGAAGTTGCGATGATGTTGAACTACAGGGCTCATGATATATTTCTAGGAATGTGTCTGTCAAGGCTGTAAACATGGAATCATTGAAATGAATCTTTTTTTTCTCTTGTGCTCTGCCCTGCAGAGGCTGAGGTGAGCTCAAACTGAGGTTAGTGTTCTTCTGCCCAGTTACAGTGTCCTTGTGTAAGCTTAAGAAGAACTTCAACGTGAGATCAGACAGACATTGAACTCTAATGTTTGGCAAATGTCGAAATTGTTTCTGGAAATGATTACTGTTAAATCCAATGTTGTAGTAGTATGCTGGTATGTTATTAATAATGATGGAGTTGGCATCATACATTTGGTAGACAGGGACGTTACTCAACAACGCAGCTGAAAACCAACAAAATACCAATATCCGCTATTATCAGTATTCTGCGTCACAAAGAATGATATGATAATGGCATCAGATGTTGACCTGACTTATTTATGTGACATTGCAACCTCCATTCAACCCAACATCAACATTTGATTTCTGTTGTTGTCATATATTTTGCAGAAGTTGACATATTTTGCCAGTTTGTGTTGACAGGAAGTGCAATGCATCACAACAACAAACATTTATTAGTTTTGAGTTCCATCACGAAAGTTAAGAGAAAGGGAAATGTGTGACTCGATGTACTCTTGCTAGGTTTTTTGAAGTAACTTATCTGTTAAGCCAAAAGAGCCAGAAGCAGCAAATGTTCTGTAACCCCTGTCTCTTCAAAGATGGTCTCTAGTGTCCTTGTGTTTTGGTGTGGTCTTCAAAGTCCGCAGTCCCCCCCCCCCCCCCCCCCCCCCCCCCACGGCACTCCTGTTTGATGGCAGAATAATATTATGCATTATTCCACTCTTCATCTCTTCATCTCTTCTCATGGTACACCAACACAGATCTTTAGTTTATGATGGTGACTGCTGATTATAGCAAGGTCAGGGGAAGATTTTCATCATCTCCTCCTTCTGTGTGTTGGTCTAGGATTCTCTCCTCCGTCTGACCTACATCATCTCAATATCTTTCCACCTCCTCATTGATAGGATGTGATGTGTGAGGAGTTAGGCTTTTAGGGCTCTGATCGCTGATCTGCCACCTGTGTCCTGGTCACTACTTCCTCTTTGTGTTAATGTTGTTGCTAAAGCAAATGAAGCTTTACCAAAGCTAAAGCTGGTGTTGCTGAAGCACCTACAAAGCGAGAACCACCGCTCCATGCATGACGACCCATTCTGCATATGAATCACATGATTACACTTGAGTTAGTTCCACTTTCCGATGAAGACCAGATGACACATAAGGCAGCACCATGTTTTCCAGAGCTGTAATACCTTCAGGGTCCTCCTGAAGCATCTGTGTTACCATGGACAGTAATTTAACTTCTTGTGCCTGTAAACATCTCCATCATTTCCTATGAGCAGTGTAGAACATTACACCTTGTGCCAGAGTTTACTGGCTCATATAGCATTGACTCCAGGTTATGACCTTGCAGTGGCATGTTTTCCGATTGCTCTTGGCATTAGTATATGACTAGAGCAATCAGCTGCAATGGTTGAAGTGTGTGGGCACACATGCAGAATAACTTGAATACACTTGATGTGGTGCGACATGAGTCTGTGGTCAAGCGTCCCTTTGTTGCCATTACAATGTGATCTCGAGAGCTGACGTTCATCTTGCCCTGTGGTTGGTTTGAAACGATGATGTAAAGAGTTACGCAATCAAAGATTTGTCCATAGTTAACGTTGCATTACAGTGATGGCCATGGTTCACATACAGACAATGGTTTTTCTATTCTACGTCATCCTGATAGATCAAGTCTTTGCTTTTTAACAAGGTCTTGACAGTTGTCACCTCATATGTTGCAGATGTCTACATGTTGTAAGGATAAAAAAAAAATTTAATCTTCAACTCTTCAGCTTTGTAGGTCTAGTATTCAGTATAACTGGCTCTCTATGAAACTGTGGATATTGGATAACTTGAATGAAATTCACCTGACTTGATCTCATCAATATCTTTCCCTTCCACTTGCCAAGAGTAGTTTCTTATGGGATCCACTACTTGGATACATGTAGCCCTGAGGATCAGTTTGCTGCTGTGTATGTACATAAAGTCACTGAGCAGTTTATTAGGAGTCCCTTTACTCCTGCTTGTAAACAGGGTTAGGGTTAGTCATATAATCATACAATCAGCCAGTCACATGGCAGCAGCACAATGCATAAAATCCAAGCAGCAACCTACATGGCTAGAGTTCCTCTATAGACCACTAGAGTCTAAATCCTCAATAGGGTCAGTCCTCATAGATCCTCACGTTAAAATGCCCGACTTTAGAACAGAATCAACATATTTACAATCTGGTTCAAAAATGTTTCTGGTCTCTATAACTAATTCCTTTTTAAATTAACAGGGCTGAATTATTCACCTGTTCATGTCTCATTATGGTTATTACGGCTTGTTCTTATGGTTTAAGAGAGTGTTTCTGAAAGTAAGTATGACGTATAAAGCTGTATAAGTGGTCTTAATTGTACAAAAAACATCCAGTGAGTTGCAGCTCTGACTGAAAACACTGTGTTGATGAGACAGCTCAGAACAGAATGGATGGACTAGTTAGAACTTACAGAATTACTGTAACTCAGATAACCACTCTTTACAATTGTTGTGAGCCAAGAACACAAACCTGGCACATGATTAATCAAGACTGGATAGTAAAAAGTATAGAAGAACCTGGATTTCATGTCTGAACTTTAAACTGTCAGCAGCATGAATCCATGGACCAAACCTACTTTTACCTCAACAGTCCAGACTGGTGGTATGAGGGTGTGTCCCATTAATACGTCTTTATAGCACTCAGTCACAGTCTGGATGCCACAGCTGGAGTGTTGTTGCTGACTGTGTTCACCCCTTCACGGCAAAAGTTCACTATCTTTAAATGGGCTACTTCCTTCAGGACAGTACTCCATGTCAAACAAATAAAGTAGTCCTAAATTTCTTTCATGAACATGAAAGTGTTCAGTACTGTATACAATACCAGTACAAAGTTTGAACACACTTTTCCATTTGAGATCCTCAGGCTGTAAGGGTGATTAACAGACAGGCTGCCTCTGGCCCCAACCTTACCCACATCATCATAGAGGAAACAATCACAATCATTTAGTTTTATCGCTTCCAATGTTTTTTTTTTTTTTTTTATCTATTTCCTTTTATTTTTCCTTTTTTAAAATATATTTTGTAGTTCATGCATATTGCAAAAGATACATTTAATTGTATTTTTTTTTACTGTGCATATGACAACAAATTTTATGGACCTAGTGTTAATTATCATTACATACATAGTGCTGATTATAGCTAGGTCAGGATACATAGTGGAATCTGAATTTTAATATTAAATGTACTACAGTGATTAAATGTCATTATTCATTTCAATATCAATTATACGTGTTGAAATGCAACTTGCTTTGTCTTCTCGCCTTGCGCAATTCAATATTCCATGATTTATTATTATTATTATTAATTTACTTTATTACTTACTTTTAACTAATTTTTCCTCTCAAGACAGATAAGAATGAGCAATTGTTTAGTTTAGTTTTTTTTTTTTTTTTGTTTGTCTTTTTAACTTTTCAACGTCCTCGACTCATTCACGAGCTGACAAGTCACCCACTTCCTGTTTACGTTTCCAAAAATGACGTCACGCACATAACGTTGACCAGATAGTTTCAAAAGCGAAATAGTGAATAACTTGAGCAACAACTCCTCGGTGCTCTTCTGGCGGCTGACTCGCACCGGCCCCGTCTTCACTCGGTACCGGAGCACCGGAGAGCGCGGACCCCCTCGAGGTTTCACCTGCACTGCTCTTTTTCTGAGCATCGAAGAAAGCTAGCCGGGGCTGCTAAGCGAAGCTAACGTCAAGCTGGTAGCTAGCTAGCGAGATAGAAACAGAAACTCAACAGCAAGATTTAATCCCAGTGCTCATCGTCAGGCATCATGGAGAATAAATACAACCTGAAGAGTCCAGGTAAGATCGCGTTCAAACATTGTTTACATGCTGGACTGTAGCTGTTAGCGAGCTCTGCTAACAAGACTGACACCCACTAGTTTACACTTGACAGCTCAGTTGATATACAGTATTTCCTAACAACGCCAGGGAAAGTAAAATGACCGCTATATGACATGGGCCAAGTATGCTGACCATTTTTGTTTTCTAGCTTCTTTGACCTGCGAACTCAGTAAGATGTGTTTTGTTTGTTTGGCTATGGTCCCATTGCCAGTGTGAGCTTTCACATGGACTGTGCTGGCAGGGCTTCCTGGATTCTAAGAGCTCTGTTGAGCTCTGTCTCTTTGTTTAGGACACGTATGCCTTTGTGGCCTCTGTTATGGCTATTTAAGGACAGTATTTTCCTGTTTTTGTTTTGTCAAAAAAGCTGGAATAAATGAGGGTGTAGGACACAGGACATGGCCTGGGATATTTCTAATGATATGACAGTGTCCATTGTATGGTATATAGATTCTTTACCGAGCTTGTGATGTCCCCACATTTCACAGCAACATGCTGTTTTATCAGTAATAAGTTTAACAAAGGTGAGGCCACTGTGTAACATGATTTGTATTGTATGACAAGAATTGCACTGAATTGGCTTTATTTTTGTATTGTATTTTGTATTTCTGTTACTAAAGCTTTACAAAATTGTCGATTTTTAAAAAGATGGTGTGTGAAGGAGTGGCTAATGGCTGAGGTTGGAGTAACATAACTGTAATACCAGGATGTGTGCCAGGCTACATTCATAAGAAAATATTCAAATAATTTAAATTCATGCTGTCTGTGAGTGGAAAGTCAGTAGACATGTTAAAACAATGTAACTTTTTCCATGCAAGATGTATGCCATTCTTACTAAAACTGCAACAGCAATCATTACTAAAATAATGGTTTGTCCCATAATCATCTAAATGAATTATTTTTTTTTTCTGCACACGGCAAACTAACAAACAAAGCAAAAAAGCATCGAATCTAAATGAAAGGCAGTATGTCAAATATACAGAAATGGGTTTATCTTTTATCATGTGCATATGTAGGTGTGATAGGTATGTAGATGTGAAACTTTATAGAATTAAAGAAAAAAGTAAATGCATCTTGTAAACATTTGTAAACATGAAAACAATAAAATTGACAACACATCTATGTCATGTCAGATTGGGACAAGGGACAGTATTGAGGTAACAGTATTGAGTGTCCTTCTTGCAAGTCTAGTCTACAAACAAGGCAATAGCAAATGTATTGAAATCTATCTGAGTACAGACAATGTAAACACACCTGTTTCTTGTCCCACAGTTAGACCAGAGACACAGTGGCTCTACTGAGGCCTGGGGCAAACACATCAATCTCTCTCTCCTCCATTTGTGGTAATGGCCTTATCTCTATAGGAGCATTATGATGTTATATGTGTTACCAGTGACAAGCTTGGGAAAATGCAGTATAAACTAAAACATCATTTTTAAATTTGCCAAATGAACCTCATAAAATATACATTTTATAAATTCTACCAGTAGAGAGGAGAAATAAGAATTGAGTAAGGAGATGTATGTTAATGGTATATTATACTAAACCTTGCATCTCATTTTATACTGGTTACATGTCATTAGTATAAGCTCATTTTAACATCATAGCTTTTTTAAGAATCCTAGATAATACAGGTTTTGAGAATCAAAAACAAACAGTGTCAATTAAACTGCCTGCACAATGACAAAATGACACAGCACAGTTAAAGTTTTTGTGAATTTCTTTGGTGATTATTTTCCAAATTGCAGTCTGTAGGCAAGTGAATAACTATGTGCAGGATTTTTTTGGGGGTGGGGTTGTTGTTGACATGCAATGTTTTGCAGTCTGATTAAATATACATTTTCTTACAGCCCACTGGGAACCCAAATAAAAACATGATATGTCATGGAGGTTGATACCTAGTAAATTCTTTTTAGCAGTTCAGGTTAGTATAGAGTCTGCAGAGAATTATGCATTTATATATATATCTTTTTTTTTTTTTTTGAGATGAAGTAAAAATGAGATGTTCAGCCGACTCAAATAATCAAAAGAAATCAATGGAGGCATAAGGCAAGCCCTGACTTGAGTTGAGTTTAACATTTGCCCTATTGTTGTTCAACTTTTGTTCCAAGGACAGACACAAGTTAGCATATACATGCAGTTACTAACCCCCCACAGGCTTAAATTGTTTGTTTAAAGTCATTGGACTGGAACTGGTTTGAAGCTTTCGGTTTTCACATTCAGAGTTTCAGATTTCCTGTACTCTTGGTCTGACTTTACTGGAGTTGTAGTTGGAGCAGTTCCTCACTGACCACAAAACAAGACAAAAAATAATGCAGAGTTAGCTAATTTATTCAGGAAGTCTCAAATAAGTTAAAGTGAGACCAGATAAAAATGTTAAAGTTGCATACAACAGTGAAATTTGCTGGAGCCTTATTGCTTTCCTTTCAACCAAGGTGACAGATGCTTCATTGCCACTCCGTCCATCAATCTAACCCCAGGTGCGGTGGGCTGTCAACAATGCAGTATTTAGTACATGTCATATCATTCATTAACTATCAAACCCTTTCAACCCAAAGTCTAATAAATGAAATCACCAGTCTGCTGCACATGGCAGCTGTTTTGAAACCTCCAGTTTGTAATTTGTCCGTTTTCCATCTTGGACCAAATCTGCGTGAGAACGTGAAGCTGATGAGGCAGAAGGGCTGGAAGAACCTGCTCTGTACTGCATCCTGATTGTCAGGCAGTTCCCTGTGTGTGTCTGTCAATCCCATGGTAGCTAACCCCTAATGCATACCCTGCTTTATGGCCCATTTTCTTTAAAAACATCAACATCATGTTGTATTGAAGGCTTGAAATTACAGACTGAGACTGAAACTTGTTAGGAAAATGCCTACTGTGCTAATGAATCAAGTGAGAAGTCTTTTTCACATAGACATATTTACAATAAGACTTTTTACAACCTGTATAACAAACATATACTGTATATATATATGGTTGTTAAATATGGGAAATGGTGTCCAGTGTGTCATGATCATGACTGTGGTACAGTTGCTCCTCTTATTTCAGTTATTCTGTTCACCCCAGCGTTCACCCCAGCGTTTCAGTTAATCCATTCATTTTTCTGTGCTCACAACGTGACCTTGCCATGAAGGTTTCTGTGTAACAGAAGACGGGCTGTTGAAGCTTAAGTTTTCAGACATCATCTATATCCACAATGCATGGTTTAAAACAGGGAGTATAGTATTTTCCCACTGCGTTGTACTGACTCAGCTTGACTAGCCTTTACCAGCCTTTTTTTAGATTTCCACAGGCAAAAGTTGTAAAAAGAACTTTGTACTACCCAAACAAATTTAGGTGACACCAAATAGAGGTGGGAAAACACAGCAGACAGTGATTGGAGACACAACTGTTGTTATTACTGTTGCATTGTCTTTATGTGAGCTGGGGTTCCTTAAACAATTGTGCAATTTTTAAAGAGCAATGTTACTGTACTAAACCTTTTAATATGTCAAAAAGGCACTCGGAAGCTAGCATTAAAACCTCTCATGGCCATAATCTTGTTGCAATAATATGCTAGTTAATTCAGTCTATAATGACTGGCTATGTACATACTAATATGTTTCAGGTGCAAAAGAGGAAACTTTTGGAATTGCTGCAAGAGCTTGCATTTAAATCTGGAAAGGCAGGAAAGAGACAACACTGCCTAGTCTTACTGTGCTGATACAATAACAATGCAACGTTAAGGGTTTACTATCTGCAGTGAAAAAAAACAAGTACCTGGCACTTAAAGTGAGGTCAAATCAAGTTAAGTTGGTACCAAGTGGTGCAAAAGGGCTGTCAGCAGCCTATGGATGAGCTGCCCCTGCACTGCCAGAGACCATCCCAGAAGATACTGGTGAATGAGGCTCTGAGCCAACTTTCCCAAGTAGCTCATCTCTCCTTCTGGAGGTCCTGTCCAGCCCTGATAGCCTATTGTGCCTCTGGGGGGTCCTGACACCACTTAGCACCACACTGATGGATTCTCTGAGTGGGAAATTATGATGAAGTGAGGTAGAGGAAGATTTAACCTGAAGGGCTTTTAGCTATACCCCTCTTTCATCTTCCCCCATCTTTCTGTATTTTCTGTAATGGTTTGATATGGAAAAGTTTCTCAAACTAAAAAAAACATGTTTTACTTTGAGAAGGTAAAACAGTATTCAGACAAGGCATTAGATGAAGTACATACACTACTTGAAGATATCTGTAAGAGGGAAGATTACACAAATCGTTTTTTCCTGCATACAATTCCGCTCTTGCCGTCTGTCTTTTTCCCACACACACAGTCCTCCTCCACACTGGCGTAATGTGTAACTTAATGCCTCAATTGCTGCTGCTGCTGCTATGGGACTGATGCCCAGTACCTCGGGCTTGTGCCAAAGGCCTGCTGGATAGCTGTGGAAGGGACCACACTCCTTCTGCTGTCAGGACAACTTAGGTCACTCATCAAACTTGCTGCCACCTGCAGCAACAGGCGCGCACCATACGCGAGAGTTGACCTTACTGTATTCAGCAATTGAAGACAGACACATAGTGACTGTAAGTTACGTTCTGGTCTTCCTACATGGGAATATGGCCCAATGAGTCATCAGTCTCATATCAGTATCAAAATGTCTGGTTGCCAATGAGGCAGTTAAATAAAGTTTGCTATTTACTCTCCAAAAAAGATCATTTTGTGATTAGAGACACTGGTATTTGTTACTTTAATATTGAATAAAAATTGACTATATGCTGTTTTTTTTTGTTTGTTTGTTTGTTGGTTGTTTCTTTTTTTGTAATTTTTGAACACTGTGCAGGGCTTGTCTTATGACAATTGACTCTGTAAATGCCTCTCACAACTCACACATAGCTTACTAATACAAGTGCAATTGCTCATAGCCAAACCTTAAAGGAGCTGTTTGGAAGCTTTGCTATTGCTAAATAAGCATAGAAATGTCTATTTCTTTTTTCAACTTCTTTACAATACTGGTTATAGTAATATTGGCTGTGTGGCAATAACAAAATGTAGTTATTAGCTTTTAAACTGACCTGACACTAGAAAAAGTTAATCTGCTGACTTTCATCTCAGCCTAGTGGGTGGCTGGTGTCACAATAATAATTTTTTTTCTCCCACACCTCCACTAGAATTTGACAATTTTTGTCCTCAGCTGTTTCCAATTACTAGAGCTGCATGTAGCTGCTTCCCCGACTGTTCCAAGTAGCTCTGGTTGAAAGTCTTTGAATACCAAGGTAGCAGCTGGTGTCAGACTCTTTTCAAGCACCCAGTCAAATAAGGCAGGACTTGTTGCCCTTGTAACCAAGAAAATGGAAGAGAAGCTTTATGATAAGACATGTAGAAAACATTCCAATAGAGAAGAAAAGGCCAACTTTAGGTACAGATCTGCCAGCTCTAAACAGTTGTGATATGGGTGAAAGATATTGTTGCTGAAGAAACAAAACCCACGTGCTGTACATTTTTGACAAAGTGCTGGGATAACAAACTCCTCTGTGGCCTGCCAGCACTTTGCTGGTAGAAAGAAAAGCTGTGTTGACACATTTCTCCTTTAGAGGCATGTAACCTGCTTGCTTAGTGGTAATTAGTTAGATGGAGGATTGAGGGGTTCAGAGATGAGTGTGTTGTTGTCATGTCTTTGTACTAAAGGAAAATGTAAAATTGCTTTTGACAAGAGTGTAGGTCAGACTGGCAGCACGGTGGCATATTGGTTAGCATATTGTTGCCCCACAATAAGAAGGTTGTGGGTTCGGTTCCTGGGTTTGCAAGTTCTCCCCATGCCTGCGTTGGTTCCCTCCCACCGTCCAAAGACAAACATGTTTGGGGGCTCTAAATTGTCCATAGGTCTGAGTGTGAGTGCGAGTGGTTGTTTATCTCTGTGTGTTGGTCCTGTGATGGACTGGCGACCTGTCCAGGGTGTACCCTGCCCTCACCCAGTGCGAGCTGGGATTGGCTCCAGCACCCCCCGCGACCCAAAAAACGGATAAGCAGTTGAAGATGAATGAATGCCTTTCAAATGATGCTTTAATTATAAGTGGCTGCTGGATAGATGCTCTAATGATCAGGATGATTACCCTATTTCAAAAGCTGTTCAGATACACCTTAAGGCATCTCATATTAGTTCTATGGGTACATTTTTTTTTTTTAATCATTCAACCTAAAGTAGCGAAAACCTTTGCAGTGATTATGGCCTAGTTAGCATCCATAACACCGCCTACTTTTCAATCAGCATAGTATATAGAATAAAGACTGAAATCTTTTGTGCAAGCAAGGCTTTAATTTGGTTTAAAAAAAAAAAAAAAAGAGACTGGAATCGTGAAATATGGGGAAATGTAGGAAGCCATCAATAAAGGAAATGCACCCACACAGAGCACAGAGACTCCACAGCTTTCCAGCTCCTCCTCACTCTCAGCCATGCAACACATGTCCTGCAGTCCTGCAGTCTCTTCTCCATCTTTTCATTCTAATAACTGTCAATTATTTTCTCCTCCGCTCTTCTCACTTCCTCCTTCTCACTTGAGTGCGGTTCGCTCACTCTTTTTATTGCCCAACAATTCAGTGGTCTCAGGAACACTTATGAAGACACTTCAGTGGTAATCCTTTCACTCCAGAGATGGGCAACTTGTGCTCTCTTGTTCATTCTTGGATGATACTGTTGTTTTTGTGCCAAACATCAGAGTTGCCTGTGTTCTTTACAATGCCAGTCACTAGTCTGTAAGGCTCATTTTCCAGCCTGAAGTGAACTTTCACCTCTTTTCCTTGGTATGAGAAACAGCAGATTGGAGACCATGTTAGATACACGATCAAAAGTTATTTGTTATTACTATTATTATTATTTTAAAATTTTATTTGGCATTGAGAGACCTCACCCTAGACCCCATATGTCAAACTCAAGGCCCACAGGCCCCATCTGGCCTGGGATACAATTCTATTTGGCCTGCAAGACTGTTTAATTTCTCAAATTTTTAATGGCTTGGCGGTATAAGGCGTCTGTAACACTCGTACTACAAATCCAATAATGCAGCACAACAGCTGCTGTGCCAAACAGGAGGCTACATGCAAGAACCCTAATTCCCGATTCCCTGACAGCACACCAATTAGGCATCTGTGGATGTTTACAATTGACAATGAATTAATACCGCCAATACGTTCAAGCTAGCACTCAAAAACAGCGAAATGAAAGATGGAGTTTGGCAACAAAGGCTTTTAAAACAGATGTAAAGCAGAGTTTATATTTATTGACATTGCCATTAAACCAGTGTGTCTTGTTTGTGGAGCCAATACATTTTCTTCTTGTTTGGCCCACAACCTAAAGTGTGAGTTCTGGCCCCTTGTGTGATTGAGTTTGAGTGTAATCATAGAGTGTAGAGTGGGTGGCTTACTTTGATTTCATACTGATATTACCACAGGAGATGAATTATGTTAAAGCGATACTTTGACGTGGGATTGTGTGAGGTATTCAGGCACAGTGCTGCCACTTTAGGGGAGCAGCATGAGCACTGGAACACAAGTTGAGTGACGGGTTAAAAAGAGGTCCACGTAAACTGTTGAAACATACTTCATATAGAATAATTTAACTCTTTATCTTCCAGTCTAAATAGCACTGTTATTTGTAACTGCGTGTTTCTTATCTCCTGAACTATAACACTACAATGCACAAGCGCACCTAAGGCTAGGTCCCCTAAGAGAATCAAAAAGCTACATCTGACTATCTTTTGATCTGAATCTCCTACAAACAATATGCAGTCTGCACAACTACCTCCCACATCCCAAGGTTAAGTTAATCCTAACTACCTCTTGAATGTCCTATTCAAAAAACACAACAGTGAGTGAATGTGAAATTACTTAACTATTTTAATGTAGTAAAACAGTATGAAACTGTGATTCCCATCCCCTGTCGTATCATCTAATCAGTTTTTCATTCTCAATTTTTCTGTGTAAATTTGTGCAGAGAGATGTGACTGAAATAGTAATAATAGTAATACAATTTCTAATGAACCATGATTAAAAGTAAAACTGAAAGAACAAATTTGGAATGTTTCCATCCTTCCATTATCTATACCCCTTATCCTTTTAGGGCGAGGAAACCAATCCCAGCTGATATTTTGTGAGGGCAGGGTACATGACAGCACATTTACATAAAATGCAATGCTCAAGTGATATTTGGCAGCTGGTGACAAAGAGGGAGCATGTTGAGAGTGTTAAAAATGCCAAAGAAGATAAAGATTGTATTCTTTTCAATCCAAAATGCATGGATTTAAAATAACAGGGTGTTATTTTCAGATTTCTGTTTAATTCTTAATATGCTCATATTCTGTGTTTGTAGTATTTTGCCATTTAATCATTTATTCAGTGTGCTGCTGGTTGTCTGCAATGTAATAATGGGAGAATGCTCATTACTGTTACTGTACAAGGACTTTTAGCTTTGAGCTGCAGTTAGTATGAAGGCAGAGTGAATCTGATGAAAATATTGATCACATCAGCAGTTCAAAATCTGCTCTTTTGGAATATTAATAAAGCTGATTTTAATAATTTTTTTTGTTTGAGCATAAGTAATGGAGAATAAGATGGTGAAGTTCAATGGCCAGGCTGATAATTAAGTTTTCAGTCTGATCTGACTACCAATTAAATACAGGTTACAGCTTGCTCTCTGGGTCAGTGTCCCACCCCCAGTGTTATCACATTTATTTCATGTCACAAGTAAAGAGCCGGTAAACACTTAACTCTGTATTTGTAGAAAGAACTAATAGATGCAGAGAAAGATGCATTCCTTTCAAATGCAAGAAGGCTGTGCCCCTTTTTTCCCCCTTGACTTCCAAAGTTTGTAAGGTAAAAACCTGAACATGTTTTTAAACTGCAGTGCAATGGTGGAGACTGAATGAAGTCAGTTGTTTCACCAGTTGAAAACTATCTGTGCCTCCCTCCCCTTCTTGCTCTGCACCAAGGTTTTTATTTTTATTTTTTTTTGTGAAGTCACAGGAGGTGCCTCTGCACTCTCTGAACAGGTGGGACAACTGGTGCTGGAACTGTGGGAGGCTGATGGGAACATGGAATTTCATTTTTGGTTTAGCCTGGCTGGTTTGATTTATTGTTACGTTATTTATTCACTCTTTGGACATCTATTAACTCGGGCAGACCCAAATGCCCAAATTATCCAAATTGAAGCTTATGATTATATATGAATTACTACCAAAATGCCCAATGGTTCATGGTTCAGGAATACAACATTGTTTAGTGATAGTTTTCTGTGGTTCCCAGCACTGATACTGGGACAATGATGACTGAACATATGAAATTACAAAATCTCCTGTGTGTGTGGAAGGGCTAATTTGTTAGGATGACCTCCAGCAAGTTGTATACAGGCACAAATCATTCAAGTTTGGGAAATCATCTGAAAACTACAAATAACAAAATAAACATTTTTTTTAATGATGTAGTTCATTATTTTACTATACTGATATATTAAAGGGTCTGCTGATTCAGTTCAGTTCAGTTACGTTCTTAAAAGGAATAAATGTAGTTAAATGTTTTTGGGGACATTTTATACAAGTTGTGAGGTCCGCAAAGGGGGGTGGGGGTGTAGATCTCCCACACCCCCTCAGATTTCATTCATTCATACACAGTCCAAAGTCATACGTTTCTGATTTTCCACAGCCAGTCAAGACATGCATGAAAAATGTTCTTTTCTTAATTTGTTTGTGTGCTCTGAGATGTGGTGATTACCTAATAACCATTTAATTGTGTTTTACAGTGAATCAGATAAAACCATGTCCACCGAAACATGCACTTATCAAAACGATACATTCATCTTTGTTTTATATATAACTTCAAACTTGGGTGAATGAAAGGCAGAGTTAAAATCCAAACACCGCCCTTGCTATGCCCTGAAGTTAAAGGGAGAAATTTGATTGGACTGAATTCGCGCTGACAACCGGGCCACACCCGTGGGTCAAAAATTACATTTTATGGAGTCTTAGTAGAGTTCTGGGGAAGTTCTCAAGAGGAGAGCTTCCCCAGAAGACCTGACGAAGCAATAACAACCACAACCGAAAAAGAAACTCAGAAGTCAGAATTTAGACACTAAGCTACAGGGGCTAAGTTCCAACTTGAAGCCAGGCTGCTGGAGACCGGAACAAGTTTGGCTGCATGGCAGTCAGCCTCCAGCGTCTCAAGTTGCCGTGGTAACCAGGGCCTCTTGTGCTGCCTGTGGCTCCAGTCTATTTTCATCAGGAAAGTGAAGGATAATTCGGATATTAACTTATTAACCAAGCCAATCACACAAAAGACAACACTGCTGCTGAAGAGGGACGAGCCAGACCGACAGCCAGTTCAGCCGAGGACCAGTCTAGCTTGGGAGGCCACGACAAAGGACCTCGACGCGGCCGCTCTCATCAGACATCTCCTAGTCTGCGTGGCCAGTTGAGTCGTCCACCAAAATAAGGTGGCGTTTATATGTTTCCCCAGCGGGTTGATCTGAGTGGTGCGAGGCATGACTGTTAGACAACAGTGAATTAAAATTTTAGTTTTAGAGCTCTCCTTCCTCAGACAGACTCCCCCTTGTATTGTGATAAACGATCTGCCATTCATTCGCCCAAATCTTCAAGAATCACCAGCCACTTAATTATCATTGTTATACCATACCATTCCATTTACATATCCAAGCTCACCTGTCTCACCTAGTTTATAGTTTGATTTGCACCTGTATATAATGAGCACGTTTTTACGTTTTGACGTTAAGTCAATCCACAGTAAAGAACATCCCTTCCAGATTGAGACTTGATAAGAGGCAATACTATACACAATCCTAGGCACAACAAAAATGAGGCCAAGAAAGTTTGGAGGCAACTCTAGCTTATTTAATGTGTCAGATCCATTTTATGATGCAGATTCTATGCTGCCAGTCTCATTCTCTGCTGGTAGCGACAGGTTGTGAACAAGCTGTGGGTTGCCCCACCTACAGCTGCTTCATCATTTGTAAGTGAGTTTGAGATGTTATATTGCTGACGGATGGTTCTCACACAGTTGAGCACTGCAGTCGCATGTTCAGGCATTCACAGTTCAGTGCACCAATGATTTAGTGCACATATAAACTTCCTGTCTGTTATTGAATTTGTTGATTTTATGTGTAGCACTGCATTTGTCATAATTTGGGTTCCCGTTGATGCTGAAAATTTTCAGAAGACTCAACAGATTGTCATTAATGAAGGTTGAATTATGCATGTGCACATATGTGCAGTGAAAGCAGAGATGAAGCTGGAAGGTTGAATCAAGCCCGATACATTTAAAGCACATGCCATCACATCCGAGCAGTAACATCCCCCAGGCAGGTTATTCTATCATTTTGGTAGAAATGTAGAGCTGCCTTTCTCTCTGTGTATTTGCTGGAAGATTTAGATAGTCTAGCATTTAAGCTGGAAGGCAGAAATCCTGGCACTGAGTTTTTTTTACTCAGGGATGCACGGGTCTGAGAGATCCACGCAATGCAAAAGTACCTGAACATGAGATGTCTTCAGTTGTGGGTCAGAATGCTGAAGTATACTGATGCACAAAGGCTGAGTTTATTTACACAAGATCGTTTTCTAATCTACCCTGTTGTCTTGATATCTTTAAGCTTGATTAAGATAGTGAGCATATGACCCCCTGCACTCCTGTGTAAACAGGAGGAGGTGTGGGAGAGCAGGAAATGCATGCACTCCACGTGTGTCTACTGTGGGCCAACTGCAATAGGTTCACGTCTACTGTGACTGAGTGTCTGTCCTAGAGTGGGATAAGACTGAGCACGTGCTCTGAAAGCCGCGTGGTGCCAGGCCATTTCTCTGCTCCACTGCCTCAATACCTCCTGCAGCTTGCAGAGTCTCTCCGCTTTCCTGGGCCACCCCTATGGTGTTTGCCCTCCCATCATTTCCCCGCCATGGCTGCCCCTTGTTTTCTTCCCCTGTGCTCATTTCATAAACTCAAAATACTGTTGCCATCCATGTGCGATTAGAGTCCAAATCAGTGTTGCCTCGATGAATACCTCTAAGTTCTGCTTTTCTTTTTTACTTTCCAATTTTCAGCCCTGTTCTGCTTCTTTTTGCAGTACACTGGTAGCTAAGTAGGAGCTCTGGTCAGATCCCATAGGTGATGGAAACCAAGGAATTTGCCCAACAACTCAGCAGCTCCTATAAATTTTTTAAAGTTAAAGTTTTTCCATTACCCTGAAGCGAGCTTTTCATCAAGGATCCATTGCTGTGAACCCTTATTTACCATCACTATTGTCAGATGGACTTGTATAACTGTCCTCCCCAGAGTGATGAGGCTTTCAGTCTTCATACAGTGTTAGTGCTGAGGGTTGAGTGCATTGCAGCCTCTTTCAAGACGCAAGGGTTAATGCCAGCAAATAACTTTTCTGACACCTTATTCTGAGAGGATGTTGTGGCTGCCTATAAACTCTAAAAATTCTGCCATGGGTGACTGACCCAGAAAACACATCAAAATGATAAAAAATATATATATATTTTTTTCCTGCCTTGAGCCTTATTAAAGAGTTCAGCTGTGTCTGTAGCATGCAACAGCATCATTACATCTGCTCATCATCTGTTCATCTTTAATAAACACCTAATAAACAATCTCTCAGCTTGACTGTGGTGATGTGTGTTTATGCTGACGCCAACAGTGTGGTGTATTGATCCTGACCCTTCTGAAAGGAGTAATAAACAAGTTGAGGTTATTCTCATCATTAGCATTGGAGAAAGCAGGACTTACTGTAGAGTGTTCCTCCTCTTAACATGGGGAAGACAATGTTTGGTCAAATTGTGGCACATCACATTAAAGTTATACCAGGAAATGGAGCATTTATGGCCTTCATTGTCCTTTTATTGTGACAACAGCTTAACAGAAAAGAAAAAAACAAAGATGAATGTACTCAAATTAATTTGTGTAATGAGCGTTATTTAAAAAAAAAAAAAAAATTGGAACCAGTCAAGTGGAGTATGACAAGTTGCTGCTCTGATGGAATTTGTGCTTAGAAATGTATATTATTCTGGATTTGTCAAGAAAATGTTAAAGATGTTGAGTTTGCATTAAAAGCAAATTAAAGGTCCCATATTTGACCCTTTTCTGATGTATTATCTGAAGTTCTGATAGCCAAAACAAAATATATTTGTGATTAATTTGTGATTTTTAATCAAAACTATTTTGCGGTGTTTCTTTGTTGTGACATCACAACATCACAAAGTTTCAAAAGT
This sequence comes from Echeneis naucrates, assembly GCF_900963305.1. Classification (NCBI taxonomy): domain Eukaryota; kingdom Metazoa; phylum Chordata; class Actinopteri; order Carangiformes; family Echeneidae; genus Echeneis; species Echeneis naucrates. The sequence goes on from NC_042534.1 coordinate 16,258,201, forward strand.
CCTGAGAGCTTTTTTTTGTTTTTAAGATTCAGTTTCTGAGTACAGGCTGTAAGCATTTTTCTGTGGACTGGGTATCAATAGAGGACCTAAACTTGATTTATTATTAAAGAAGATATGAAAATCTACCTTTATAAAATATAAGAAAGTTTTTTTTTTTTTTTCTTCCTCTTAAGTCAATTGTATTTATATTGCACCAAAATCATAATCAAAGTAACCTCAGAATAAATTTCATCTAGAGCAAGTCTAGAGGGTAATAATATTGCTTACAGACAGTCAACATTCTCTCATGAGCAAGCACTTGGTGGCTTCCTGTTAACTCCCCTTAACAGGAAGCAACTTTGATCAGAACCAGGTTATGGGTGGGCAGCCATCCACATAGACACCCTGGGTTTTCAAACCTTTTTCTACAAACTGTATGATTGAAACAGGTGTTTCAATCATGCTGTTTATCAGTCCACACACAAAAGCTTAGTTGGATACCTCGTAAAATAGCATATAATTGAATAGCTGCACAGAGCCAACAGCCCAACAAGTTTTATCAACCTGGGTTTGTTTTTGTTTTTTTTTTTGTTTTGTTTTTTTGGCTTGTACATGTGAAGAAGCATTGTTGTTCTGGCCTTTTCATCTCACTGAATGAGCACAACTGTCACATCTCTATCAGATTTTGTTTGCTGCCAGTGCACGGAGCCCTGTCCCTTTGCATACTCTTCTCATCTGTCCATCTGCGTTAGCGTCCTCTTACCCAGGAGAGCAGCACATTCACAGCTCTCTGCATGAGGGTATCAGGAATCTTGCCGTGTGAAGCTGCTGCTGTGGGAAATGTGTTCAGACATTTGGGTAGAATTGAAGCTTTTCACACAAAAGACAAAATGGTTAACTGCCTCAGAATGTGAATGGCAATTGCAGCAGCAGGAGGGTAGCAAATATTTACCTGACAATGCAACCAATACATATAGTTTCTAAAATACAATATTCATACACAAGATGAGTGACATTGAATCCTGACTTACACTAATGTTGCCAGTTTTGGTGGCCATAAATTGCATATCAACAGCACACTGGTCTATGAAGATTCCCCTTCTTCATGCATATCTTTAATATATATCT